>NW_019524870.1:90994-94060 GCF_002814215.2 Seriola lalandi dorsalis
CCAAGACAATGAGGGATGTAGAGTCAGGGAGAGGGGCCTTTTTAGGCTGGCTCTCCCCCGCCGGATTAGGCTGGGCTCTACACCCCTCATACTCTAACACCACACCATGCAACTCACCTAAAACAAACAAACTCACCTAAACAGCCAAAGACACACTACAAACCAATTCGATACAAGCAAACAATACAGGCCACCTCACCTGGACTAACCGCATGGTCTCAAAGAGGCTCACACAGGCCACACCCCCACTTAAAAAAAAAACAAAAAAAAAAAAACACTTCCTCTTCCTGGATTTCTTCCTTGCTTCTCCTAAGAGTCTATCTATCCTAAGTGCTCCCCCTGCTGGGCCCCCAGCTACCATTACTCCTTCTCATCCAAAACCACTGACTGGATCTTGCTGCCTCATCTGACATGTCCTTTACAATATATGCTGTGTATAGCAGCGGGTAACGGCTGGGAATATGGGCTGTCATGGGATTGTGTCTCTAAAGGCACAGAAAACTGACATTTAAATTTACATTACATTAAGCTCAACCTCCTGGACTACCACTGTTACAAGCAGCCGGTGCAGAGAGACGGCGCTGTCATGCTGCAGTTGGAAGATTGAGAAAAGAAGCTGAACAGCTAAGTCATAAATTCTTAAATAAATAACAACCTGAGCTCATGAGCAGCACGGCCTGCAACAGCGCCACCTCCGTGTCGTCCAGGTTGAACTGCGCCAGGCTCTTGCCCAGATCGAAGATGGCGTCCGACACCACACCCAGGCCACCGTTCTTCAGTTGCTCGCGCTTCACAGCCATCTCCCCGCTCAGCGTCAGCGTCTCGCTGTCGGGGTCGTAGCGCATGGCAGCTCGCAGTGACATGATCTCCATGCAGCAGCCCTTCAACAGGATGATCTGGTCTTCACAAGGCAGCTGGTGAACAAAGTTTTTTTTTAATGTTTGCTGGACAGTTATAAACATATATCTCTAAACAATTGTCATATAGACCATAATACAACATACTGAGGTTGTAAAAAACCGAGCAAGCTTTACAAGAAGGAAATTATTGTAGATAATTTCACTGAAGGAAATTTTTTTTCTCACAGTAACAATGTAATTAGTATTTTCTCTTTCATTTTAGAGCTAAGGTTACTGTTGTGAAACACTAGGATAAAAAAGAGAACGGAGGAAAACAAGAAAGAGAAATGGAGGAGGGACTGGACTCAGCGTATCTGTTTCTGGTTGCATCTTGCTTCTTTAGTAATGCTTTTAAATAAAAATAGCTGAGCAAAACAACATTTATAAAAGGCAAAATTGGGGATAAATGGACACTAAAATATGTTGAAAGCAAAAAAAACACCAATTTCCAGCAGCTTTAAACAATAATTTATAAAAATGATGAGGTGTATTTAGGCTCTTCTTGGTAAACAAGTTAGAGAATTTTACTTTTCCATTCACAAAGTGAATGTTTTGTGACAAACTGTTTATTACATTCTGGTACTTTCACACAAACACACCACAGCACTCAGAGAAAACAAGACGAGAAAACAAAATTCCCATCCATCCATCCATCCATAAGCTGAACGTATGATATTTTCACTCTTGACTTTACTGGAGATAGATGTCTACCATTAGCTGATACTGGAACATTATGAAAGGATAATTCCAGTTTACTATAACCTGTCTGACTGCTTATTATCCAACTGCCCATGTTTATGGTGACACTGGATGTTTTAGCTGCAATGCCGTATTCCCAAATCCAAACCATCAACTTGATGAGCATCCAAATCGGAATAAACCAGAGTCTTTCTCAATCATCAGAAAAAGAAGGGAAGAGAAAAAGGGTGAGGGAGCAAAGCAGAGATGCAGTAAAGAGGGAAGGATGGGAAGGGGTGAACACAGATTATGACTAATACGCCCTGATTTACATGGATATTAGAATCTCTGGGTTGAAACCCATTTGATTAAATCTACAGACTCTGGTGTGCTGAATTAAATCTACCTTAATGTAAGCTTGTTTCTTATTTCACCGCTCTTGACTGCTGAGTAGACTAATTGGCATTCATTGGCTTGATTTGTCTTGTAAATTTGTACCTTGGGGGGCACGCTTAAAGTAAATGCTTATAATGCAATTACTGCTGCATCAGTTTGAGGGAGAAGCAATAGATACATTTTTAGTGGTTCACTGAGTGCTGGTTTAGTTTCACTGCATTATTATCAGTAATTCACTGCAGTGGCATGGGCAGATATCATGTAGGCTAAACAGGTTCTCTCGCTCCACCTCTTTCATCAGATTAAAAAAGGCTTCTTTCATAAAGCAATTTATTATATTGTGAATAAAAGATAACCTATTAAAAACGATGACTGATTATGTGTTTCGTTGTCTGGAATACTAAAAAGCTCCATCCTTATCTACTGCTGTTTAATTTCTGCGTCTCTATAATTAATACCCAGCAGTGGTATGAGGAATTTATTCTAGTTTACACATTGATTTGAATTGTAGTATCCATCATAATAGTAAGATTTGTGCCATAATAGAACAATAGGAATTAATTTTACTTTAAAATATGCTGATTGAAAAAGCAAAGACCTCTACTTCCTCTACTGTATTTGTGATGAATCAAACACAGCAATGGATTTCAGTTTTAACTTTCCCTCTCCTGTAATTCATTACAGGGCACACTCTCACTCTCTCTCTCTCACACACACACACACACACACACACACACACTGCAGCTGCCCCACTAGACAACAACAGCTACTTTGATAATTCTCCAATCACACAAGGTCTCATTACAGTCAGCAGAGACAAGAGACGTGATTACATGCTGCCAATTAAGGCAAGGAAAACAGGAGCACATGTGCATCTCTGATTGTCACCACCACCGACACTTGACACAATACATTTGTGTGTTTTCTACAGTATGGTATTAAGTTGTAACTCACATGCTATACGTATGTTGCTGTGGTCTTTCTCAAACAGAGGAACTACTAATTCTAGACAAGCTGACCTCCCTAAATCACACATTTCCTCAATAAATCCTGGCTGTGTCTGCTGTGTGTTAAAGTTTGTCAGGACCCCCCC
>NW_019524870.1:94080-202014 GCF_002814215.2 Seriola lalandi dorsalis
CACACACACACACACACACTCCACCAACACTCTGCTGCTTAGGGCCATTAAACCACCACTCACCTCAGAGAACATGGGCAGTTTTTTGGCAAAGTCGACGACGCGGGTGATGGCAGGAGTGATGATCTTGGTGAACTCACTGAAGGCCTCCAGGTCCACCTTGTCTCCGTCTGATGTGGGGGCAACCGGGGACTGGCCAATTTTGTCTGGCTACATGGGGGAAAGTGAACGTGGGTGGCTGATTAGAGCAAAGTCGAAAATTAGAGGCGAGCAAAGGAGAGCGGGAAAGAGTTGGCGAAGTCTGACCTGAATGAGGACAAGCTGAAGCATTTCATAATTTTATTATTGTCAAGAAAATCCTACAAAAAAAAAAAAAAAATCAAAACCAGCAATATTAATGCTTGTATGTGTATCAAGGCCTGATATATCTTATTCCTCAGTGCCATAGAGCTCCACTGTTGTCTAAACACTATTAAAAAATACATCAATGAGCCACACTATTGCATACAGCATCCTGCTTCCAGAAATACTCAATACAGCATCAAATGAAAAGTCCCCAACAAATGCTGAATATTCTCCCGTTTGAGTAACATTTGCTAAAAAGTACAGTGCCCATAAGGAAATGATTTAGGCTGTTTTTAAAGATGTAAGTCTTCAGTAGGAACATATGTGCTTGAGGCAGAGTGACACAGACTGGGTATGGGAGTCAGAAAGTATTCAGACGGACTAACACGCTGTTGGTTTTAGTCTTTTCATGGGATTTATTGACGAGGAAAATACTAAATATTACCAGCCTTGTTTAAATGGAACATGAAAGTGCATAAACCACAGTAGAGGAGAGGGGAGCATGTGTGAGGTGGGTAGAATAAAGAGAAGAAAGGAAGTGCTCTACAATAGATTGTAATAGAGTACATTAGTACAAGGTATAGTTGAGAAGATGGGTGTGTCCTTGGAATTAAAGAGCCAAAGGAATAAAAAGAATAGAATAAGATTAAAGAAGAATTGATGAGAGCGGCGTGGGTCTAAGAGTGAAATAATGTAGAGGAAACAACACAGTTTTAAACAAGTTTATACTCTTCCTTATCTGAGAAATTCGAGCTGATTCATCAGATAGGGACAGCAGATTGTGCTGTGTGAGAGGAATGGGACATGTCACCAGACAGATAGAGCTTACGTAGCGGAGGTCTGCAGTGGGGAGCTACAAATAAGTAATACATACGTTTACAGAGTTGTGTGAATCGAGGCTGTGACGATGAAAAATATTGTTTCACGCTTCGCTGAATAAAGCTGGTGTCAAGGCTGGAGTCATTTATTCAGGCCGGGCTTCAACAATAAATGGAATGAGATAAAAGTGTAGGAATAATCACCTCACACGAGGAACCATCAATCATAATCCGAAAGGAAAGGGATTGTGTAAATCAGGGCAAATTTAGCCAGTTCTCTGCTCTGCAGCGGAGAGCTCCGCAATTATGGAAAATTTAAATAACTGTAATAACAACTCTGATGGACTGAAATTCTTGTCGTGTGGGAGCCAAAACAAAGCATTGGTTTCACTGGTGGAGGTCAGTGGCATTTTTCATTTCAGTGTTGAGAAAATAGCTCTCCGGAGAGAGACACAGAGAGCAGCTGAGGTTCAGAGCTGCTGAATGCACGCCACGCTTCGGAGTGCAGAAGCTCAGAGACAAACCGCAAGACAAAGACAGTGCAGGGTCAGCTGCGTGTCATGGGTCACAACTGGCGCAGACGACAGAAATAAATACAGAGTCTTTAACACATTTTCTCACGCAGCTCCAGTGGCATCCAACCATGAAGATAGTTTTGGTTTTATTTGTCCAGGTCTTGACATATCTAAGATTTCCTCCTCAACCCCAAGGCAGGAGAGGTGCTGACAGAGTTGAAAAATGGAATATAAAAAAGTTCAACGGCAACTTCTGTTTCCAGTAAGTCTGAATAACCCTCAGATCTCAGTGGCAACACATGCAGGAATCTCAGTGACAGATATCACCAAACAAATGAAACCAAAACTACCATGAAATTAATGTGAGAAAATATGTTTTTTTTCCTTTAATTTTGGTGAACGATCCCTTTAACGGCAAGATGACAAACTACCCATGAATGTTGAATGAAGTGTGCATTATGCTAGGGCTGCAGCTAACTTTACTAATGTTTAGCTATCCTTCAGCTATGTAAGCAATTTCATAATAAAGTTAATCTAAATACTACCAGTGTTGCTGAAGCATTTACTCTATCAACAACCAGTTAATGCACAATGCACACAATTACAAAAATGGGTGCAATTATGCCGTACATGGGTATTAATTTGTGTTTGTGAATGTTCTCCACATTTTAAGCTTGTGCTTATATGCTCATACGCACTGTCTTATGGACTAATGTGCTTTTCCTGGAACTGTTAATGTTTGTTTATTAACTGCACGGCCATCTGGGCAGCATGTAGAGAAACACTCGGCTATACCGGCAGAGACGGCGAGGGATTATGTCTTTGCTGCTGCAAAGCCTGGCACGTATAGACAAAACAAACAGCTTGCAAACTGTCCCAAAAGGGGTACAAAATATTTGGACTTTGACATGAGCCATATTACACTTTGGGAATTAACAATCTCTACACTGAGGGGAGGAAAGGGAAAAACTTCATACTGAAGTCTTATCATTTATACGATGAGCTTCAACTGTTGACCTTTTATCAGATGGATTAGTTCTGGAGCGTTTTCAAATTTCCTCAAATAGAGGCCGGGGCCTTTATTCACCTCAATTGCAGAAGGTAACAGACCTTTATTTCTAATTCCCTCTGTTTGATATGTGTAGGAAGCCATGTTTGATCCGCTTCTGTTTGCCCTGTTAAGTTACTGCATTAAAACTCAACACTTCCTGTAACTGTTTCCAATCAAAAGCCCTCTAGCCTTTCAGTGGACAGAAACTCTCTATTTCTTAACAGGACTTTTGTTGGGAAACATCTGCAGGCATAGTACATGCAACAATAGCCAGACGGGAACTTTTAATTGACTTCCAGCTTTTATTTGAGGAAATACTGTATGGTGCTTATCGTTAGCTTGATTTAATCATAAATGTGCACAGAATGGAGGAGAAGAGAAGGAGATCATCTTGACCTGCAGCTTCTTTAAAAGGCCTGAAGAACATTTATTATCTTTCAAGGTTAGCTAGGAGGGGAGGAGAAGGGAGACAGGTATACTACTGTACCAGTGTGCATATGGAAACTTTCCTGATAAGGACGAGCAGCTTAGTTTTAATTAGATGTTTTCCTAGCAACTGCTATAGTGATGTCCAGGCAATATTTTAGAAGTAGGCCAACCAGACAATCCTGTGTGTAACTGTTGATCAATAAGTAATATTGCTTCCATCCAGGAGGAGTATGGAGTGCAAAAAGTTAAAAGAACATGTTGGATAAGTGATTCCTGTTCTGCAGACTGTTCACATGCCAGATTTTTACTTTGTACTCTCTGTTATTTAAAGAATAAAATTGTGTGATTCAGTATTAAATTTCTCATCCTCCTGTGTCTTTGACTTGGTTCCTATGAACCCTGAAGTGAAAGATTGATAAAATCTGTTGGAGAACAGAAGAAGAGAGAATAAAATCCACAACAATCACCTCATCAGAGCAGATCTGCAGGTATACAGTTCAAAAATGGATGTTTTTGAACGTCTAATTGTCTGCATTCAACCAAAACCATATGTTCTCCATGCACTGAGTCACAGTTGTTTCTGTTTCTGATTGTTACGTTTTAGTATAATAGCTGAGCAGAACATTTTAAGCCAGCCAGGTTGAGCTGTCCAGTTTGGTTAGTTTTGTGGGACCAACAGCAAACAACTGTGGATAAAGTTCATAAGTTCACAAACTATTGAAAATGGGCAATTTGTGTGATTTGAAAGGCTGCCAGTCAGTTTATGCTTCACTTGGCCGCAAACACTAAATAAAATTCTTGGAGCGTAAAGTGTATATTGACCTTTACTAGCAAAATAGTAGGGACTAACGGACAGTTACAGAGCATCCTGTATGTTAGTAAATATAAGTAAACGGAAGTCATACTTGATACTTTGCGTGATCCAGTTCATTGTAGTTATATCTCATAGGAAAAAAAACATAACACTGACAAAAAAGTACATTTAAAAAATATGCACATGAAATAAATCAATTCTTTCCTCTGAAGGCCTCTTTTTTTCGTCACTGTGCAGCCATTTTTTGTATGAGCTGCGGTTGTTGATCTTGGCTACACACACCTGACACCACCAGCGTCTTTCCTTGGATTCAAGCCCTGACAGAATTGTTTGTATGTGTCAGATTTTCCGACAAGCACAGATAAGTACATCAATATACATATTGATACATGCATGTACACAATAACTTTATGTATTTACTGTATGTTTGGAATCTTGTTGGTGATTATCACATACCGTATGTTGGCTATTTTCAGTTTTTTAAGTGAGATGTTGCATCAAAGAAATTCAACGTATTTGTAATACAATGAGCTACCAAATAATTAGGACCATTTCTGAACCAACACGTAGACGTGCACGTACAAACACAGCTGTATGAACTGACTCTGCTCTCCTAAAAGATGTTTCCAGACGCCAGACCACAGACTGTGTGAAAGAGAGAAGACTCTACCTCAGACCAGTGTGTGTGCTTACACATCTAAAGGCTTAGCTGCATTCAGCCAAACTATACAATGGGCAATGAAGCAGGTTTCAATATGGTCCAGCTGTCTGGTGTGAAAAACCTGAAACATTGGACTATTCAGTACCCACAGACCACCATTTCAGAGTCAATGTGATCCCCAGAACTGTTTCTGAGTAGGTACAGTCCTTCATGGGCAGTTAACAGGTTAAACAGGATACTTAATAATAAAATAAAATAAATACAAACAGGTTCAAGAAATGTGGTAATAACTAGTGAACCAAAGAGATGAGTTGTTATGTTCGGAGATGTTTGCAATATAAATGTAGTCCTGAAAAGTCTATCTATGATAATAACAATCTAATGATGTTTTGCATCCTTTCAATGTGTGAATTCACACCTCAGAGAATGTGGGTTGTTTTGGAAACTACATCGGCTCCCACCAAGTGAAAGTGCGGTGCATGGTCTGGATTCAACAGCTGGTATCGTGGATCAACGTGCCGGTGAAGATGTTTGTGTCTTATAAACCCTCTCACCCTAGATACTTAATCAGGGCTTCCTTCCTCTAAAAGACAGCAGTCTTTGGCTTCATCGTTCAACCAAGTCATCCTTGAGCGGGTAGTCATCATTTGTGAGCTAAAGTACAGTGCATGAGACGCAGTGTCACTGCTGTCGTTTTATGGCAGCGATCCCCATAGGGCTGAATTGGCTCATCCTGGTCGGCTTAGCATGTAAATTTAGATATTCAGGGTTCAGTGGCTACAGCCTCTAGAGCCCCATTAGAGGGTGAAGCCTGTATGAAATAGAACTGTTTATCCTTTTAGATGAACCAAGCTGAGGGCTAAAATATACAGTATTTCACAGTAGTGCGGCTTATTTTGGAAGCCCTGCTTTACAGACAGGCTTTCTACAACTTTGTAGGGTTTATAAAAATATGTCTTTTAACCTAAATTCTGACCTTAACCTTTTCACTTTAGGCTTTATCCTCAACATAAGTCCTGATTCTTGAAGAAGTGGGGACACGACAACATGAACTCACTTCACCAAAACAAATCAAAACAAAACACACAAAATAAAAACTGGGTTTCAGATGTGTCTTTTCTCTTTAAAGAAATTCTTAAAGAAACATCTTCTTCTGTGCTTGGAGCTTTACACCTCCTCACCTACGTAATCCCCAAGTGGCCCGCTTCCCATCACTCGTACTTGTACTTGTTGCCTAGCAACTCCCTCCACAATACTTGCCACCACACCACAAGTGCTTTCAACCCCTCTCCAGATGAGCGCCCCTCATTTCTCTCATCTAACCCCCATCTACACCTACACCTCGGGTTCCTGGAGTAGAATTTTTTTTTTTAAATAAAGCTCCTTGATTTGGCCATGAGCTCTGGTCCAGTGCTGCTGTGAAACTGTTAATGATCTGGGCCAAAACATGAGGTCAGTGTCCGTCTGTGTTTATGTGTGACAGGGGAAGACTGATACTGGGCAAGGACACCCTGACAGGGCTGTCCAGGATAGATCTGAGTGCCAACACAGCCGGAAGACAGTTTGAGAGAGAGAAACTCTGCCTGCCAACATCCCTGCCAACTTCGGGATGAGCGCTCATGACTGAGGATTTGCCTTGGCTGAGATAAGCAGGGAGCTCACAGAAAACAGACGGGCAAAATAGAGAGGGGAAAGTAAGGGTAGACCCTGAGGGACAGTGAGAGAGGAAACAAAGACATGAAGACGGGAAAGAGATTAAAGCGAAAGGAGAGACTCAAGGTGTCAATAAAACTATGAAGGGAATTAGGTCTGGTTAAGAGCCCAGAAGGATTAGGATGAATAAACCCCCCAAATGCTAGAGAGAGCTGAGGAATAAAGACAGAGGCAGAGAGAGACATACAGACAGCAGGGAACACAGAGCGATAAAGTCATGAAGAGCTACTGTGGCAGTCAGTCATATGAGGAAAGAGACTCAGCTCACCCAGATAAAATGAAACCCTATCATTTCTGATTAGGCCTGCATGTTTGTGTGAGAACATAATCCATATCTTCCTGTTGTTAGGATCCGAGAGCAGAGGATTCGACGCACGAACAGTAAAGCAGCAGTTTACGGTGTGAAAACCCCTGTGGTTGTTGTTTACTAAGCATCTTCTCACTCGACTTGCCTCCTAAAAAAGGGTTAATAAACTTTTGAATGTCTCTCATAAGACACTTCATGTCACATGAACATTTTAACATTTTAATATAGAGCATAATTCTGGTTTGTTACAACTGATTTCTGTAGTTTTGGCCATTGTTTCTATCGGATATTAAACACTGAACCCACTAAATGAATTTCTGTTATCAGGGAATACTTGACTTTGCTAAAAAGAGGTCAAATATGGGAAGAAATACTAGGACTCAGATGACAGTAAACAGTAAAATTATTGTCTGTACTTCTGTCCTATTATGACTACTGTCCGTTATAAACGTCCACAGGATAGTAGCGATTTCAGTTTCACCTCCAAATAAAGTGGTTTACAGTAATCGGGCTAAACTGTTGACTTGTTTAATACTTGTCTCATTGCCTGACTGCTCGTTTCTTGTCCTGCCAGAACTCTGTTGCAGTGATGCTGCTGTGTTTCCAGATCTTCACAATTACTTTAGTGAGTGCAGTAAGATCGTAACTGATAGAAATGATAAGAAAAATAAGACCCGGATCATAATAAACTTGAATTATCCCTTAAAATTGTATATCCCTGGCCATAATTGTGATATAGAACCATAATGATTATAAAAAATAAAATTTTATTCTCCAAAATGCCTCCTGTATTTATCCGTCAACTCTTTGAGAGAATCAGAGTGTATGTGGGTCAACACATCTGCCCATTTCTCACGTCTTCTTACCAGGAATTTGCGCTTCTGTTTCCACTGTGCGCCCTGAGCATTGGTGTGTCGATGGGCCTCCGTCACCAGGCGGATCAGCTCCCACTCGGCCCCGGTGGGCTCTGGACGGTTCTGAAGGGATTTCACCATTTCCTCCTTCTTGCGTCGCTCCCTGTTCTCCTCAATCAGGCGCCGTTTAGCCACCCGCTTCGAGTCATCCAGCACCACTGGGAGGAGAGGGAGGAAGGCAGAGGAGGAAGAAAAAGAGCCACAGACGGAGAGAGTGCCAAGGAAAAGAAAGCATAAAAAAAGAGGTATGCAACTAGTTTGCTTGTTGCCAAAAGTTTGCAAACTGTCTTCAGTGGCTGCTTCTATATAAAGTTTATATACACACCCTCTATATAAAGTCCCCACATCTTTTCTCTCCTCTGCATCACAATATGAAATTGAAAGTGAATATGAATATAAAAGTGTCATTTTAAACACACGCAAGACTTCAAATCACAGCTATGTATGAAGGTCCATTAATGTACATTCTTCATATTAAGTGTGTATCAAGTATGGAAGTGCAACACTCACAGTCCATAGCCATGCCCACTGCAATGCACTTCTTGAAGCGGCAGAGCTGACACTGGTTGCGGGTGATCTTGTCGATGATGCAGCAGCAATCATATTTACAGGAGTAGGTGGGGTGGAGGTTCTTTTGAATGGTCCTGCGGAAGAAACCCTGCAGGCGGACAGCGAGGGAGAGATGGAGGAATGTATGTTACAGACGGAGAGAGACAATCAGAGACATTTGAAAGTTAAAAGAGAAGAATATCGAGGATTTACAGAGGGTAAAAGGGCAAGATGAGTAAGCGAGAGAGTGATTATGAGATGAAGAGGAAGAAATAAAAGTACCAGGGAAGGACACAAAGATACATCATATTGCTGCTTATTTCCATTTGAATGGCAGACAGGCAGGGAGATATTTTAACTACCATTACTGCTTATTCTCTGTATGATAAAAACTAATTATGAAAAATGATCTCTAATCTAGAATTTAATCTAATTTGTGTCTGACTTGCTTCCAATTCTGAGGCAATTTGTGTAAACGTTAAAATCCAAGTATTATAATTGCTGGAAGGCAATAATGTGGGAGTGAGATGAACAAATCCATAAATTAAGCCTCAGTATTGTGACTGTATTATTAGATTGAAAGTATTATTTTGCTGCATAAAGACTGCATAAAGTTTGTGTGTTTGACTGCCTAAAGACCAAAAATAAATATGCTAATTTTTTAGGGGCTGCCCAATCAATCATACACACAATCATCAAACACACAATTGGCCACTGAGTTTAATCACAATCCCTTCAGTGCTGCCTCAGACACCGTGTCACTGATGAACAAACAGAAGAACAGAAGCAGACTGATCATAGACCTGCCTGACAGCGAGGAAGACAAATAAAACAAGGCTGAGAGCTGATGTGACACACTGACAACTCTTATGCAAATATGCTAATACATCATCTTTATGCGAATGTACACTCTGTGCCTACGACCTTGGAATGTGCTTGTGTGAATGTATGTGCTTAAGTGACTGTTTCAGAGTGTGTGTTTGCCAGATACAATATGTGAGTGTGTGTGTGTGTGTGTGTGTGTGTGTGTGTGTGTGTGTGTGTGTGTGTTTGTGTGAGTGTGTGTGTAAGAGCCGCTGACCTCAGAGGAATCATATCAGGGTTTCTGGAAGATATTACACAGGTAATGAACCTGATGTGTCAAACTATTGGTTCTGCGTGTGGGCGTACCTTGCAGCCCTCGCATGTAATGCAACGATAGTGGTAACCTGTGGCCTTGTCGCCACACACCACACATGGCTCATCCTTTTCGAGGTAGCTGGGGATGTACCCTGAAACAGAGAGCAAAAATAAGGTTAGACAGAGTAACATTATATATTGTTTTATCACTGAAGATGTAATCGACGAGCCTTCTGTCCCATCACACTATCACACAACATTAGTATAATATCAGCCTCATGCTACAACTAGTTCATAACTTCAAGTTCCATGACTCCATGAGTTCCTAACTTCCGAGTAGCCTTTCACCCGTTTTGTGAAAAACAAATAAATTAACTTTTCTATTTCACTCTCAAAAGGTCCTATATGATTGCTTTTATTTTCTTAAACCAAGGACAAGCTTCCATGTAACATACAATATGTGAGGCTTCTAATGTAAGAAAGTAAAAGCATACATACAGTATATAAGCCAGAGAGGAACATGACATAAGAGGTGGTGGTGTACCTGTCTTGCTTTGTTTATGGAGACACTTTAGTTTTTCAAGAATATGGTACCTGACCTGCAGGGCCACACAATCAGCACAGTGGAGCAATGTTTGTTTTGTGTCTTGCGGGTGCAGTTTTGAAAATGCTTTATGAGGAGGAAAATTAATTCAACACATTTGTCAGCCCTCAAGGATATACATATGTTTCTTTCCCGGTGAGAAACACTAACTGTAAACATACATTTAGTTTTGTTTACAATAAAATTCAACAGGGCACCTTTACAAGGTCCAACGCTTCTTCAACTAGACACATTCAGTAAATTCTACCACACTCGCACAATGGCTCCGGTCCCAGACTCTCTATACTGTCTTTGTGATCCACATGTAAACAAAGGAGCATCACACGGTAATGCAAATTTGTCTTTGGTGTGGCTAACAAATGCAGAGAGAGCTGCACGTCGGGACATCCACTCTTTCTAATTACTGTCTAAATGACTGACCCGTCTTTTAATAGAGCGACTAAAGCTGGACAGTGAAATTTAAGCCTTTAATGTTTTCTGTGCTGTAAAAGATTTATTACGTAAGTAAGGTTTGTAAACTTTGGCTCATGTCAGGCTTTTATTTTGAATTATGACTGGATGAGAAGGATTTTTCATGTCTAATTCATCCTCTTTAGTTACTTATACGCATACCTCAGATCAGTGTAGTCACAACATTACAGATTTGCTCTTTAATGTTATTACAACTGGACATTACTGACTTATTATATGGTGTTGATGTGTTTAGGTTACATAAATGTCAGTGCTGACCGATGTTCATTTACAGTATTTGGATTGTTCTCCCTCCCTCTGCAGTCTTCTCCCTGTTTTAACTTAGGAGTAGGACAGTTTGTTCTTTTTCCATATTGCCTGAGTGAGACTGAGGGAGTGAGCTCAGAGACACAGGAAATAGCAGATTTCCAGCCATTTCATATGACATATAGCTAAGAAAGTGGGAGGTGGCAGATCTTTGTGCTATGGACATACAGCACATGTGTGTGATGTTCCCATGACACATGCTTGTATGTGTGTGTGTGTGTGTGTGTGTGTGTGTGTGTGTGTGTATATACCAAGGCGTGGTGAGAGCTGTGACTGGCAGTGTCAGTTGGGCTCTGCCTTTTGGCTTTGTTACAGATTTGAGAGGAGGAGGGAAAGGGCAAGCAGAGGATGGTGGGAAAGAGATAAAAAAAGATGAGGAGAAGAACAGATGAGAGCGAGAGCTGAAGGGGCACAAGTGACATTCTAGCCAATTTGATTTTTATATATGGTTGAAAAGCTTTTGAGTTCTTTCTGTTGATAAGAAAAACCCATCCAGGAAACATAATAAGAATTTAGATGGAGAGAAAAAAAAAACTAATGGAGAAAAAAATGTATTTGCTAATATAAAGAGTGAAAGAAAATGACGATCAATGCTTATGAGAGGAAAAAAAGAGAGATCACTGCAGCCAGAAGACAATGAGAAAATAAAAAACTGAATTGGGAAGGACACAGGAGGAGAAGGGGTGGAGAAGGGGGAGTAAGAGGAAGGAGAAGAGAGACAGGCCAAATGAACGATAACAAGGACATCAGAGAACGATCATATAGGAAAAATGTCAGATCCAGCGTGTTGACGGGGCAAGCATTAGCAGCAACCGGATCCCAGACCCAGTCTGCTGTGCCTGTGTTTGGAAGCCAAGCCCAAAATCAATACTGCTGCAGCTCTCTGGCTCTTGCTTCCCGCCCCTCCCAAAGCAGGTCCTGCAATACCTCCACCAACAAAACCCAGGAAGGGGAAGGGTTTTTCTTTTCATTCTAGTGAGGCTGAGTCAAGATAAATATTTTGTCTTCACAAGTTTCCCAACGTAACATTTGCCGTTCAGAGGGTGTATGGATCACGGGGGGGGGGGGGGTATGAATCTGGTTCCTGAAGGAATCTTGGGATTGTTTCTCTGAGGTCCTTACATGACAACAACACTGGTGAGGTGACATTTGAGGCAGTAAACATTGAAGACATCAGGCGATGAGATTCAAATTGTACACAGAAGCTGGAGATAAAACAACAGCCTTTATACAAAATCTACTGTGCTCACTGCTGCTGTGTTCACTCCCCCTTCTCTGACTGGCACAGAAATACTGTTTTATTTCAAATTCAAAAACTATTCACAAATGCAATAAAAAGGGTTCAATCTACACCACAACTAGAGGAGACTAATTAAGGCTGATGATTATTTGTATCATCAATTAATCTGTTTTTGTTTTGATTAATTGTTTAGTCTGTTTAGTTGTTTAGTCCCTGGTCATCATCTACACCAATTGCTTAAGGATTCAGTTAATTTTGATACGAGATATAGAAAAGCTGCAAATCCTCACACCAAAGTCAAAATTAACAATGTTTTACCAGCTCATGTTAAAGCTGCTTTAGTCTTTGACCACTTGGGGGCAGCAGAACCAGCTGAAAACACAGCATGGACTAATATCATCTTATAAACTCCTTTTAGCTGACATGCTAGCAAACAGTTGTCCATTAGCATATCGAGACGTCATGGGGCAACGTTAGCATTGATTTGAGTAAAGTTTGTGTCCACCTGATAAATGTAAATGCAATATTCACTCTCTTTATTTTAGCTTTGTTTTGGTCTCCATCAGCTCCTGAGTGAAACATCTGCCTACTTAAGAGGTGAAATTCTCCACCATGTTCACCAGCAAGTTAACTTTTAGCTAACTTTTTTTGCTGGAAATAGTCCACTGCAAATACGGCTACTTAAAGAGGTCAGACTGAACCAAACAATATTGTTGCGGGCCAGAAAACTAAAACAAGGAGCTAAAAGATGCTAAAATGCTGCCAAGTGCAGATTTGGGTGATAATTCTCTGTGAGTTTGCCACTATCGGCAACTCCCTTTCACATCCTACATACTGTAATCATTTGATCCATTGCTAATAAAAAAATATTGATTGGTGCAGCTTTAAAAATGTCAAACAATGTTCTGTCCGTCCACTAATCAATTCACTAATCATCTTAACACTGAAACTCATTCATTCATCTCTGAGCAAACTGCATTTTCAATACACATTTACTACACATTCGTATATCTGCAAGTTAAAACAGTCTGTGTGGCCTAATTTCACTTTGTTAAAACCTGTTTCTAATCATTACAGAAACCATTCTGTTAAGAATTTCACCAAATAAGGGTTATGAGCAGTGACTGAGCTGTTTTAACGCTTTTATAATTGCTCCACATCCAGCTGTGTCCAGATGTGCGTTCTACAGACCAGGTTGAAACACTGGCAAATATCAATGCACATGTTACACAAGTCCTCTTGTGTCCTGAATGAGCCTTGAAGCATCCAAAGTCTGGTTGAGGGTCCACTCCCCCACAGGAAAATGCTGACATCATCACAGTGTATGCAATTCAATCTCAGACAACCATACCCCCCAGGCAGACATATTGTCATACTTTCCCAGTTCAAATGGACCATGGCAGGTAGAATATGGTACAAATTTCCAGCAGTGATGCATAGAAGGAGGAAACAAGCCTGCTGGGAGGGAAAACGTGTGGAAAGGACACGCCTTGGGAGATGTATTTTATAAATGCCAAATCAACCATCCTGTAGGCTCAGATTTTTATATGCTGGTGTTCCTCCCGCCCTATCTCTGTCAATATCTCTCTCTTTCCTGCTTCTCCCGCCTCTTTCAGCTCCGGGGATTTGGAGCTGTCACTCAGACAATGTGCTGCGTCCGACTGAGCGGAAGCCTCTCGCTCATTGATAACAGATGCCAAAATGTTCTACTTTTTTTCTTTGAAGGTGACAAATCGAAAACATAATGTACACGAGGCAGCGATGAATCATGCACCACTGGCTTCTGTGCAGTCATTCACTGCGGTGAGACAGAAAGCAGCAATCTTCCTTTTCTAAGATTTTAAGACTCCAAAAATATATCAGACATCCATATACAAAATACAGGTAAATGAAGTGAATTCCAAGATGAATGTTTCCCTGTTTATTTTTGAAAAGAGAGACTCGAGATACTTAGGAATTCAGACTTCATTCAAGTTTGTTTCCTAGCTGCCAGTTCACAGCTGCTTTTGAGATTCTCTCACAATTAAAACACCATCCATCACTTACTCACCAGTCATACTTTTCACCGAACATTGGCTGTTCTTCCTCTTCCTTTTCGGGCCATTGAGCCACCTGAGAGAAAATAAGAGGAACATGGAGAAAAGAGAGAAAAGAAAGAGAAATCAGTATCTGGACGTGTTACCTGGGTAAAGAAACGTGCATGTTAAGGTATGCAAAAAGCATAGCAATCCAAACTGGATTAGCCAGATCACCATCTACTGAGGTGATGATCGGATCTCAGTCAAGTGTGAAAGCAGTTTGTACAGGCCACATTTTAAAGAAACAAAAAAACAACAAACTGTCCGACAAGAGACTACAGGTAATGTATCCAGGAAGGTGTAAATGGGGTCTATTACACAGTTATGACATACAACAGTACAACTCAGGCAGTGGCATATAAGCTCATGAAAAAGGATACTAAACTGACTTTTAGAGACGTTTCTGTATTTGTGTAACCTTCTCCCTCTATCATCCTGTATCCTTTTACCAGCCAACCATCTGGTACTCAATTTAGGTTAAAAAAAACACAGAGGCATGATTTGCTGCAACTTTCATTTCGAACAGAGGAGTAATGGAGCTCTCCAGACCGAAGTTTATGTCATAAGTGAAAGGATAAGGGAGATTTTCTTACAAAAAAAAAAAAAAGTTGCTTTTTGGCAGAAAGAGCTGTGTTCTTGATGGTGCTCGAAATCTAAATCCAAGCAGTAGAAAAGAAAACAACGTTTTTGTGGAGGAATACAATTAATAAATAAAGCCCCAAAACAACTCTAATTATTAGGCTACACGGAGGAAACACAAAGACCACCACTCCAATATGAATCGAGCGTACACACAGCAACATGCGCTCTCAATGAGCATGTGCACTCAGCAGCACACACACACACACACACACACACACACACACACACACACACACACACACACACACACACACCTGCAACCACACTGACACATGTGAAAGGCATGTAAAACACAGATGGGAACTGGCTGCTCTGAAGGGAATTATGAAAGCGCGGAGATGGAGGAGGGAGACAGTAAAGTAGAGGAGGGGGGTGGGGGGAGCTTTTCTGAAAAGAGAGTATGGGAGAGAGTTAGTGAGTGCTCCATGTCAGTGTTGGATGTGTTTGGAATCCCAAGAGTCCAGCTCTCTGCTCTCAGACACTCCTGATAGCCTCCAGCTCTCCTCCCACGGCAGGGCCCTTTAATTCCAGCTCCAGCAGAGGGACCAGGACAGCATCATAAATAAAATGTGGTCCCGCTCTCTCGAGATGCAATACACAGGTCTATGGTTTACATATGCTGTGTGATAGAGTCGTACGTTCTTTTATTATCTGGAGGAAGGATCCCTCCTCTGGTGCTCTTCCTGAAGTCTGACCTTTTGTCCTATTTAAGGGTTTCTTTGCGGAGTTGTTAGTTATCTGAAGGTACTGAGCATTGAGGGAGTCGTATGTTACACAGACTATAAAGCCCTTTGAGAAAAATTTGTGGCCTATATACAGTATATAAACAAAGTATTTAACTGTTCGGATAGTTTCTTTAAATCTTGAGATGCAAAAAACTCCCTTTAACTCCACCTTGTTTCCTTTCATACATCAGGACACTATGTATAGTATTTCTTTCTTACAAAGAAACACATCCTGGCAAAGACTTTTACCAAAACATGGGCTCATTTACATATTTTTCCTAAAGTGTCTGTGCCTCATGCAGAGATTATAAGCTAAGTGACTCTTCTGTTTTCCATTTAAGGGTCCACAGGTCCAATACCAGTCACTGCCTGTAAATGTCCCAAAGGTTTCTTACTTCTTTTGTGAGTCAGCCTGTTTTTCATTTTTTCACACCAGCAAACGCTGTCGGCCCCTGAGAAATACAACAATATAACTGGCTGTTAAGTTCAGGGAGTTGCTGTAATTGAGCCTAAATGCCAACAGCCCTTCACATTCTACCCTGGCTTCAATAATAGCACTGTCTCGTTCTCAGTTATGGTTCCCTTTGCCCTTTTCAGAATACATCTGATGGCTTAACAGGGCATTAAATTAAGCTCTTAAATAGCCTATTGAGTTAAAGCTTGATTTATCATGATTGTTGTGTCTGTATCTTTGACTTATCTGTAGCCCAACTCGTGGATGTGGATATAATGTTCCTGTCATGCTGGGATGTGGGAGGAGAATGGGAATTGTCTACAGGAGTCATATGTGAAGCAACACCTATTGGCACACAATAAAAGCAAAGGCTGCAATGTGCATATTTCACAGTGTAACAGCTTAAGATGATCTGCAAAGTCTTTAAACATGGAGGGCGCTTTCCATTCACTGTGGGCAAAAAAAAAGAAGAAAGAAAAGTACAGCTCCTACAGCAGCAGAGAGACAAGGTGAGTTTTCACTGCCATTCAAAGGTAAATGTCTCTCCTTCTGCTTGCTATAGCTTCCCCATCACTCCACACAGCTGCTGCAGGCAGCAACCATCAAATTGTCAGCTACGTGACAGTTCAGTCCTCCCATGCGGCAGCGTGTTGTTATAGATGGAAATATAAGCAAACAGGATAAAAACAGCTACTCTTTATTCAGGTCTCTGTCACTCCTGTGACAACTACACCTTCTCTGCATCTCTGTGCTGCGATCCTGCATCCCAACAACAAGTCCTTGATAATCTAAGATGTCACAACCTGCGAAGTGTTAGAAAGCTTTTGTTTTCCCTCTTCTTAGGGGGTGTTTTGCGCAGTATTTTGTTTTCAAGCACGCATTAGAGACGTGACAGCACAGACGCGCCAGAGAATCGGCACAGCAATGATATGATAATGAAATGATAATACAAATCACCAGCTCCTTTAATAAGCTCCAGCCCTAACCCACTATTAGGATCTGAATGATCCCAAAATAGCACTAATGAAAATATTAGCACCTTCGCAGCTAAAAGAAGAGCTTAGCACTCTTGGCAAGGCCTTGGAAGAGCTGTTTACCATTCTAAGAGCTCTTAGTGAAGGAGTTAGAGAGAAGGAGTCAAGTGGCCCTAGGAAGCAATGAAACTGGAAAGAAACCAAAAACAACCACAGTAAAACACAATTTAAAAACATATGGTTCAGTGCAAAAGATTTTCTGTAGGAGGCTGCACCTGAAACAATAATTAACATCTTGTCTCTTGGCAATAAAACAACATTGAAACAAACAGCAGTCAGCCTGACAGGATTTCAGACACAGCCGGTGAAGGTGTGGCACAAATACATGGACTCCTGTTTGGAGATGAAAACATCATGCATAATTGAGTATTTTTTGATGGAATGTGAGTTTTTGCATGTTGGGGCACGGCGCTGTGCGCTGCGCAGGCATACCACAGAACGCTTTTCAATTTCCAGCTCTTAATACTCTGATGGGACACGGATTGCAACACACCTCCAAATATGCACGGTTCCACACACTGTGCCTCGGCAACCTGATCCTGCTCCAGCACAGACGTGGTTTAAAACTTCAGTTGATGTGTAAGAGCAAGAATTTTTCCGTCCTATGGACGAATAGATTTGCAGAATATGTGCACATGTTGCACAACTACACACATGTTGCAAGCCCGAAACAAATACAGAACAGGAGAATCAACAACATGAGCCAAAAAGATGAGACCTAGGCCTAGAGTGCTGACCTGAGGACGCAGTGGGACTGTAAAATATGCATGGCAGAGGAGCAGCGCTAGTTGAAATTGCAGATGTAGCTGATGAGCTGCTACACAGTCTTCATGTATGGACTCCATTTTCTCACTGTCCTACATCCTGATGTCTCTGCTAGTTGTGCCATAGTATGTTCAGCCTGTTGATCCACTCAAACACACTCCCCCCCCCCCCCCCCCCCCCAATTCTGTGGGACTTCTTTGCTCTGCTGCTGGTACCACCCACTTTACCCTGATTGGAGCACAGCCAGCTCTGACTTAAACTGTTACTTTGACGGCGACTTTGGAGTGCGTCTAACAGGTAATTGCTGGGCTGCCAGGTAACTGAGCACTCTCATGAGACTTGACTATTTTAAGACGTTTCTTTAAGGCTAAATCAGCACGCATGACTGCAAAAGATGCGGAGGAGCGAAGCAAAACCGCGATCCATACTGAGTGAGAGCTATATGTCCTTAAAGATCCCCTTAAGCTGCCACACTTAAATAAAAAAGTTAGTGTTATTCTAAACCTTTCTTGTGCACAACAAATCTGATAAAAAGATCAAAACCAACAATGTGTTAGACAGTCTCTGAATACTTTATTTATCCTGCCCTGTCTGTTTGCTTGTGTTTCTCAAAACAATGTAAATTCAACAGCAATGAGTCTTTCCAGAAACAATGTCTCGTTTAGAGAGAAGACACAATGATCAGTTTTCAGAGGCACTCTACTGAAGAAAAAGTCCACATAAAAACCCTGTTGACAGCAAGTTCTGCGGATTATCTAGTGTAACAGGGACACTGTGTCTGGAAAGAGATGCTGCTGTAAAATTTTTTAAATGTCATTTTTCATTTCTGTGAGCACCCCAAATAAGATTTCCAGTCACTTCCATTGTATTGGGATAGAGGCAGAAATCTCAAGAGATGGATATTTCAAATTAAACCAAAACCATTTGCATGGCCAGATACCACTAGACATAAGTGAGACGATATGTTTTTGGTTATAATGTGGGTGAACTGACTTTAAGACTGAGAAACACCTGCTTTGAAGCTCATGCTCTTTAACCAGAAAAGAACAATGCAGATGCACTCGGAATAGTCCAGAGAATTATATCCATAACAGTGTCTGAATAAGGCCCCCTGTCCTATGTTTAGAGTGCAACTGTAGCCTATTGTTCAGCATGCATGCACGCCTTCAGCTGGGTCTGCCCCGTACTATACATCCAGTGCTAATGGACACTTTGTTCACTCATGTGCCCCACCACTGTCTAAATTACAGACCGAGCTGGAAGGGGATATAACATGCCTCCAAGTGAAAGCAAGACAACTCCCTCTGTCCAAACGCAAGTGTATTGTAACCCACATATGACCAATAATAAAGATGGAGCTAAAACCTCAAATATATACAGCTTGATACATCCTGTACGATACAGGAAACAGCTACATTTACTCTGCATTTGGCTGGATTTACTTCACATCTCAAATGTGCATCTGATGTGGACTTTTCATCTATAAATCCCATCATATTCACTATTCACAACAATAATCAAACCGCATACATGGTGTTTCAAATGCCATTTTGACAATGCAAATGAAATGAATTGGTCAAACTTTGTAAATATATTGAAATAATTAATTTTGATTGGATAAAAAAATGGGGGAAAAAAAACAATTTGGCTGATAGATTTTCCTCTATCTTAGATTAACTATCAAATGTCTGCAGCAGCAGGTGCCTCTGAATCTATGCCAGCAGATTTGCATAATGTGATTTCTCTGCATTGTATTTGCACTTGTTAATAAGTCAACACTGCCAGTCAAATCACAACCAAAACAAAGCACTGATGAACTGGAAATTTTCCAGTTTGTAATCTGCATGAAGCCAGTTCATGATCTTGAACCAGACTACCAGGAGCTTTACCCGTTTATGGGAGTTATTTTAAAAGGAAAATACAAATGTAGTGGACCAGTGAGTCACACAAGCAATGTGTTATCCATTCACAGCTATTATCCACCTGGGATCATAATATAATGGCTCAAATGAAGCATTATGTATGAAGTATGGCCACCTTCTGCTTTTTCACTGGGCAGAAACCAGTTATTTTTTCTTTTTTCCTTGAAACAGTTTCTGTGAATGTCGGCTTGAAAATGTCACAGTTTACACAGATTGCTGCAGGGGAACTTCTCTAGGAACAATAATTAACTGAACTCAATCACTGATTAGTAGAGGTGCATGCTGACTGACTCACTGAAGCACACTCTCACTTACCTGGCTGTAAATGGCTGCCTCTCTCTAATGATCTATTGCTGAGAGGGCAATTAATTTCATATGCTGTTCTATATTTATATATATACACCACACATTCTGTGTGGACACACCCATATCCTGCATAAAGCTCATATTAACCAAACGTCTTCTGACAAAAATATTACGCCCAGTCTATTCAACATGATATGATTCACTGAGTTTTAAAGCCTTAAAACTTAATATTCAAATCCCCAGAAGACACGGAACCAGTGACATAACAAGCCATAAAACCAATAGCAAGAGAGAAAATAACCCGGGCATGACCCGGGCATGACAGGACATCCTCGTCCAGGGGAAGGAAAAGCTGAATCTTGTTTACGTTTTCAGCTTCACTACAGACATACCGTACTGTGGCATGACAGGGAAGCAGGGGCCTTGGTATACATTAAAGGCAGCAATGTCTGTTTGGGTAGGTTGATCTTCCTCCCTCTAGATGCACAGATTAGTGTGTTTCCTGACATGAATACAGCAGAGTTATCACCACCCTCCTCATGCTATTTACAGCTGGGAGAAAACAGCTCGTACCTGCGGTGAATATGAAATTCATCTGAGCAACAGGTAAAAGGAGGAAGTGGGATTAAAGAAGAAATAACATTTACATGCAGATGTGGCACCCGATCCATCTTAGTGCCTCCATCTGATTTGTTAAGTAATTAAGTCATTAGGATTACTTAATTTCGCTGAGTTTATCTGTAGAGCAGCGAGAGGAAACGCGAACAAACAATTAACTGTGATCTGCTCTCATACGCGTCGGACTGGAGGCTCTGAGATTCAGATCCTCCGACTACAGAGGAGAAAAACAGGCCTCTTGAAGCACGTCAGCCACAAAGATTCCTGCATACGACAAGCCACACACAACACTATGGTGCAAGCCTTTGCCACTGTTAATGCAACACGGTGCAAGCAGCCTTGCATCAGCTGTGGTGACAAGTTAAGAGAAGTGTTGCAACTACAGATCCATGTTTTAACTAAATCCGGCGTGACATAAACTGTACAACAATTTATGCATCTCAATGAGCCATTAAGCCACAGTACGAGTGGCTTCAATGAAGAAAACTGGTACAAAGTAGCCAAATTTTTCTTGTGTTATCAGCTCAGAAACCTCAAATAAAGTGATTGCCTGAAATTAAATCCAGCATGTCAAATATTTCATTACGGTCCACAGAATGTTTCACATTTATGTCAAAGAAGAAATGGCTGAGCACGTATCAAACAATCTTCAATCCATAGGCCCAGAGTGTTCTTTTCTCTGTCTGCATGCTGGTAACCATAGCATCACTTCAAAGAGCCAGACCAGTTCAAAACAACAGGCTGACAACGTGCAGAGGGGTGGGGCAGTGATTTAATAAAATCCACTATCATGCCAGACACACACACGCACCCACACTGATATCCACTCTATGTAGCAACTGCTCCAGTATGAAGCCCATGAGAGCTCAGTGCTTTGTGCTTTTAATTATCCCTGAGGTGCAAAACGCTGCAGCCAGCTCTTGGTACAGGTGTTGGCACACCAGCAGGGATACGCAGAATACTTCCACCCCAAACATGTCAAACGAAACAGGCCTGTGCATTCACTCCTACATCCATGACTGCACCAACTGTCTCCGTCCCCCGGCGGCAGAGCTGTTAATCTCCTGACAGGTGTCCGTGTTAGCTGAGGAATCCATCGAGGCTCCGGATTGACTTTCTTAACACAAGCTTGTAATACAAGACATGAAGGGGAAGAGGAATGTGATGCTGCATTCTGGGCTGCCAGCTACTCCCTCCACATGCTAATGAAAGAACATAAGCTCATATTATTGTTATTGTCAGTATTAGATTAATTTAATTCTGGAGACAGAAAAGAAGAGTGAGAAGGCTAACGGCCTGTAACTAGTGTCTTCATATGTTCCTTCTTAGTCTGAGAGTAGTAAATACAACATGTTTGTTACAGCAATATACATAACATTTACTTCATCGCCAGCTTATCAGCATGATGACAACATGATGTGATTAAACAGAAGCTTCCTGCACAGCAGCTTCCAAACACACTTCAATAGGAGTCATCAGGATTACAACTTTAATCATTCTCAGACAGAGATCAATTCAATAATTTAACTTTTTAATTTAAAGGAATAGCATTTTGCAAATTAACTGAACTCCTCTCTTGAAGCCAAAGCAGACTGATATAGACTGATTACCCTTCCCTTTTACCCAGAGGCCTCTTCCACACAGAGGGCCCCTTCCTCTTGCAGCAGCACTACGAGCGAGGCTCCATTCCACTAATATTATGTTTTCATTTATGAGAAGGGGCTTAAACAGCACCGTGTTTGTTTGTGTTTGGGCGGCTCTGCTTCTCAAGAAATGAAGGAGTAAGGGGAGGAGTGCCGTTGGGGTCAGATGTAGCTGTGGGCCCAAGTTCTCTGAAAACAAGTCAGACGAGAGGAAAAAAGCAACTGGAAGTCAAAAAAAAGAAAAAAAAGAAAAAAGGCAGCTATGTTGTTTAACTTGTGAAAACAGAGCGCCATGAGAAAGATTTAGACGATAAGACAGACTGAAAAATAAAGATTTCCTTTGGATGTCCTCAGAAAACCTCCTCCATAACAGCATTACATAATGACAGACAAAGGGGTTTACATCAGGAAAGACAAGTAAACGGGTTTCACAACATTACCCTCACCAACATGGAACAATGACTGAAAGCCGAAGAAGCAGCAGGGGATTAAGATAGGAGATCAAGATATAAAGACAGCAATGATTAACTCACCGTTTCTCTTCTCCCTCTGATGGGTTAGGGTCCTGCTCCTTGGGCATGTGTTCCATTCACCTTAATTCCATCCAGCAGCCAATTATGAGAGACTGAGGCAAGCCCCACCCTCGGATGCACACTTGTCATTCGCCGGTTGGGAAGGGTCAGTCAGTGAAACATGACAGGGTCCCGTCCCAGGGGGCTTGGGAGGTAGGAGGGGGGGTCTCCAAAAGGAGCTGACCCCCTTTGAGGTTGGGTGTTCTGTAGCTTGGTGTGAAGCTGCAAGATATGGAAGCTGTCTCTTATACACATCTATCCAGTCTACAAGAGAACAAAGAAGAAAGTTAGATTACAGTGTCTGTGGAACTGAAATAATTCATCAGTCAGGCATAAAATGAATCGACAACTGTCCTTAATCATGTTGTTTTTTAAGTAGAAGTCCAAAAAAGTACTGGTTCTGACTTCTCAAAGTCCTCTATGATATTAAACTGATTATCTTTTACTTTTGGATTGTTGGTTGAAAAAAAAAAACAAGATATACGAGGATAGAAACTTAGGAAAAGGGAAATTGTGACGAGCACTTTCACTACATTCTGACATGTTCTGAACCAAATTGATCAGTAATGAAAATAGTCACGTCTGTGATGTGAAAGCAAAAAGCTGTTTCTTACTTTAATAAATCTTTTTTTTTTCTAAATCATGCATTTATCAAGGTTTTGTCAACAAAATGTCTCCCATGATTTAATATGAAAGCAACATTTACTCTAAGAGGGTCTAAAAACCCTTTGCAAATTGTACCAAATTGCGACTTATTTGTACCAAGTGCACGACTCAACACACAACTCTTTGATCCAGGCCTTTGCAGGGTGCATCACACAAATATCAGAGGAATCAAGTGTTCAGTCAAAGTAAGATATTCCCGCTTCAGCACTGTATTATGTTCAACTTTTAACTTGATTTTCAGATTTCGGTTTCGGCTTTCGTAGCAGGGCTGATGGATTCTCTCATTGAGATCTAAAGCTCTGCAAAAGCTTCATGATAAGACTAAAGGCTTGCCAGGCTTTATTACCTGACCCAATGAATATGACTGAAAGCTGCGAATTTGAGACCCAAACCCAACGCAAGACCCAGATTCTTGCTTTATATTCGGCTCTTGCCAACCATTAGCTCACAAAGCTGATGCAAAGCTTAGGGTACACTGTGTCTCTTTCATTGTGTAACTACCTACAACACATGACATGCACAGATGCAGATGACTGCCACACTAAGAGAGAGAAATTTCTCAACGTATTCCATTGGAAAATTAACAAACCCGAACGCAACCCAAACCTAACCCAAGGCAGCACCACATCCCGAGCCCGACGAGGCATGGCAGCGTCTCAGGTTTGAGTGTGCGCCAGACCTCGACAGAGATCACGGAGTTTGTCTTAAATACGTTTCTCAAGTTGTTCCAAAGATATCTATCTGAGTGACTAAACGGGAGCTTCCCTAAACGCTCCACCACATGTTGTGTCTACACTGCGTTATGCTGTCAACTCCACTAAGTCTCCCATGTGAGTGAGTCTCACATTCCATCTAGCATTACATGACCCTTAGTCACATGAAACAGAGGCTTTTCCTCATGCTGCCGGCAGCAGAGGGATTCCTCCAAGTCACACACCAAGTTAAGACTGGATACAGTGGCCCGGAGGTCAGAGGGCAAAGTCTGTCACCTTCAATTGTTACTGCTACAACTGGATAGTTCCTGGAGAACTGCCTACACAATGTCAGCTCTTACACAGGGTTAAGTAGCTTTAGGATGAGCAGCTGAATCAATGTGAAAGAGTATGTGTGTGTGTGTGTGTATGTGTGTGTGGGTGGGTGCATACACAAGCACTCAAAGGGTCTTGATCCATTAGCCCCTGCCTCCCTCCGCTGTTGGCCAAGGAAGGCTTTATTCTTTCCTCTGCTAATCCCCGGTTCAATGCTTTTCTAATCCGGAACAGTGGGATACAGGACATGAGAATGGCCTTAGACATGACTGATATTATTATTGATTTTACTCCTAATAGAGAGATTATACACATATTCAAAACAACCTCTCTCTGCAGGCAAAGCAGCATTTCATCACCTCCATGCATGTTTATTTTTTGCATTTATTCTACAAGCAGAAGGCGACTCATCCACATCCCTGAACCTTTATGTGTAGGGTTGTATATATATATAATATGTATTTTCTTTATTGTTTATTTGTTGTTCTGTATTGTTGCTCTTTCTGACATTTTATGGACTAAATAAAAAAAAAATAAAAAAAATCATTAAAACACTGATTTCTCTATACACAGTGGTCCCCTTGTTTCACGTCTGAGAACTTCAGGTAAGAACTGCTGCTGAGAACTGCTTTTCAGGTAAGTGAAAAGCAAAATTGTCCATTAGTTATGAATTAGTCTTAATGCACTGCTGAAACACCTTCCCTCTGTTGAACTTTGTGAACTTTTGTGCAGAATTACTGAATCCACATGTGAAAATTACAGAGACTTTAAGCACACTCAGGTGTATGGTTTATATAAGTGCTGCAACCTGCTTCTAAAGGCTTGTAACAGACAGCAATAAACGGCAGAACGTATCTGTTTGTGACTCATCAAGAGGTTGAGATAAGAAATGGAGGTACTTCATTCGGGGGATGTTGTGAAGGTTCAGCTCTTTCAAATCATTGCTGACAGTCTTTTCATTCATAACATAAAAAGCTGTATTATATTAGAAAGATATGGTGTGATTTGTTTTGCTGCCTGTAACATTAACGCCTGCTAATTAACATCTAAAACAACATAAAGAGCCAGATCTTCGGCTTCTACCCCATTTATTTTGTCTCCATGTAAAAAGAATCTTAATTAAGACCCTTATTCACCATACAGTAAACACTATCCCTCAAGTACACACTGGAGCACAATCACACAATCACACATATGATACACACACAAACAAACTGCTGTCAGGGAACCACAGGGAGACTCCATTCATTGTTATGTGAGAGGTCAGGGAGAGTTGACTGCCTCTCTGACCGTAGCAGGACCGACTGCGGTGTGATGGTGAACAGGACAGTGATGACATAACCCGTAATAACATATCCCACTAATGAAGTGCATCTTATCAAACGCCTTCCCTCTGTCACGCTGGCTGTTGAAGTGGCACTGGCCTCACTGCTGTTGTTTGTGCACAAGCACAAAGTGGTTGTTCATCACAGTGGGACGGAGAGGACAGATAAGAAAAGGGAGCCCATTGTTTCATTAGCTGATTAATTGAAATTCAAGTACCACCAAATAAATTAGCAAATGTCCCCCCTCATTAGGAGAAATATATCATAACACATAGCGTTGGTTGTGTACCATTGGTAATTTAAGACGTCTATTTACAACAGTCAACATCTGGGAGGACGCAACAAACTACTAGCTTCTGCTCGGAGAGCGGAAGCGAGTGAGTCTAGCTTGCCAACATTAGCACCAATTCCCACTAGACATTAGTTTTAGTTCATTTTGTTTCAACACTGTCACACTCTCAGTGTTGTGTTTGTCCAGCATCTATCTGGAGTGAGCTGCGTCTCTTTTACAGGTCCAGTCTTGGTCATGCCACATAACCAGACTGTCAAAACTCACTGCAACAAGGAGGAAGATTCACAACCTCAGTTACTGCATGGTTTAAATCATGACATGCAGTTTCATGCAAATTCTGAGAACACAAACTATATTTTGTGCCTCCCACATCGATACCGGACCAATCACATAACAGGACCGACACTTTTAGTCAGAAAACATCTGTATGCATCACCGCAGGAAAATAGAAACTACTATTTCCTCTTTCTGGTTATAACAATTTGACCAAATGACCAATACCCATTTCTTTAATTTTTTTTTTTTTTAATTTTAGTTGGATTTCAAGGGAAAAATCCACCTGACAACTCCTTTAGGATCATATCTTCCAATTTAGGGCATACAGTTTATTTTTCTTATGACAAAGAAATGGTTAAAGAATAACACTGCATCAAGATATTTCCAGGAAAACAATAGCCCACACTACAATAGTAGTCTGATAAAGTAAGCCATATCGTTGCCTTCTTTCATCTCAAGTACTGCATTCATGCATGTGCTCCTTCGTCATTGCCCCCACCCAGAAAGTTATTCTTATGTTAACACCCCCTATATCCAGGGTCAGTCTGTCAAGTGGTCTGGGGCCAGAAAAGGAGTACACAGCATGCCTGAGGAAGGAAAGTGAGAAACAGGAGATAAGGATAAAGTGAGAAAGAAAGAGTGAGATAAAGTGGGATAATATAGTGTGTTCTGGGAAGGGCAAAGTTGATGAAAGAGAAATAAAAAGACTTGATTTAGAGCACTGTTGGAATGAAGACAAAATAAACCCAGTTATCACAGCGAGAAGACAAATAACAGGAAGAGAACAGGGTGTGTCAAAAGGCAAATTCAGGGCTTTTTAGCCGTTTTCAGCTCAAATCTACATATATAGATATTAAATGCCTGTCTGTAATTACACACTTATGTTGTCAGTTACAGGTTTTTAATACAACCCTTTATGGTCTGCGCACAATAATCTGTGAATACCAAGCTCACTGTGCGTATCACAGTGTGATTGGATCAAGAAACCAAACTTATAATAACATGTTATCACTTCATTTTATATAGGTGACGAATGGCTTTGGTGGAACGTGTCCTTGGGTAACCTTCGAATGGCGGCCAAGTTAAAGCGATACTCCATCCAAAAATTGATTGATTTATTTATTTGATAGAGACTAGTAAAAAGGTGCAGAGGAAATATGGGATAGAGAGGGACGACGAGGACAAGACATCTAGTTATGCAGTTATGCAGTCTTAAACAATTTGCCCCAAAAATCTGTCCTCTGGCTATTAAAAACACAATTTTTTATTTATGGATTTGTGCATTTCATAGGGACAATGTATGTTAATGAACTACAGTATAAAATACACAATGTAAACATGCCGGATTGTAGTAAAATGCTAATTTACATCCGTAGTCCCTAGGTACATACAGTAAACTGTTCCACGAGTCTGCTTTATACTTTAAAGGTGGCTCTAAAAATGTCCTCAAACCACCACCAACTTCTCCACTGTTCCTCTGTATTCTCAGTATCTTCTAAATAACTGCTGTTTCATTATTAATCTGTCAACATCCTGCAAAGCCTTGGGAGCTTCAGGGAGGGTTGTTGCATTGTATTTAGCCATATTTTGTCACTGTGTTGACTGGTTGGCGTAATGGTGTACAGATCCAGCATTTCTGATGCCCGTGATTACATCTTTGCAATTTCACATTCAAAACGTTGTAATCACTGAGCATAAATCAAGACAGTGGTTTGAAATCAAAGTGTCACATTTCCTGTGAGAATAGAACCAAACATGTAAGTTCTCAGATGTTTTACAATAACACCACTTTTGTAGTGAGTGCACACAACCACATATCCACCCACCCACACACACACAGACACACACTACAACTAACATGGCTCAGCCACATGCACCTTGATTTTCCTTCCCTTCCAGTAACTGCCTCCAAATTTTAATTGGGCCTGCAAAAACTGGCATTCTCCCTCGAGCAGGGTTCACCTTTAATTGCGCGCTCTGAAATACAGACTTTAAAATGCATCAAAAGAATAACTAGTGAAAGCATGTTGATGCCTGGAGAAGCTCTGAATTAATTAAACATGACCTACTCTCTTTCTCCTCTGTCCCAGGCCAAAGAGATCGATGTCCCTCTGTTCATCAGAAAGAGAGCCCAAACACAGAGCTGGATGGATTCATCACTAATAAGCAGGGCGGTGTGAAATGCAGATCTACAACAGGAACAAGTCATTAAACCTCAAGGATGTTTAGGCTGTGCTTTGACAGCGTGCTGAAACAATATTTAGGAACTTTGTTTCTCCTCAGAGAAAAAAAAAAATTAAGTGAGCTGAGGACACACACACTTTGATAGTGTGTGAGCCGTAGAACTGATACCATTAGCAGAAGGAGTGAGGAGGATAAAGAACATCGATGCGGATTTTTGTGGCTTTTTGTTTGGTAAATGGACCAAATTAGCAGTGCTCATCCTCCCTCATTACCTCCACTGAGGTGCCCGAGAGCATCTTTTTTCCCCAAACATATACCAGCTTCAATGTGTGAATGTTACCGCTTTCAGATTAACACATTACAAATGCACATTTGGATTTTTCTGAAACATAAAACTTAGTGCTTTGGGATGAAGATGCGCCTGAAAACAAAAACAAGCATGGATGGCTCATGCCATTCAAAGTACGCTGTTCAAGGTAATCTAAATGAACAGTGTTGTATTGCCAGTGCACAGGATTTTTAACCCTCACATGACCAGCAGAGCCGTCATACACCCATCTTGAGTTATTGAGATGTGAACGCTCACTCGCAAACATAGGACTCTTTCCCATCTCTACCAAGACTCTTAATAAAAATATGGTTCAAAATATCCAGAACTGATAAAGACTGTCCACCTTTTCAATGGTTATCTCGATGTTTGGATTCATCATGTTTCTATCTGCGGTTTCTCAGCTTATGAAATCCGTTCATTATGACAGATACAAATAACGCAGCTGGTGAGACAAAGTTACACAATCACCAAACCTGACAACGATTATGTAGTCGAGCTCTCAAGGAGTCTAAAAAGCAAGATGGACAAGTGAAACTCTGATTTATTTACTAATTGTTTCATGTCCTGACATCAGTGAAAGAAACAGAAAAAACACTCAGTAGATTCTCACACACTTTGATGTCTGGCTTCTTTGGTGTCATCTAATCCCCCCTCCCCCGTCTCTTTTAAAATTTCAGTCCATTTAAATGTCACTGTCTCACACCAATTTGTAAAAAATGAAGTCTTACACTTTACAATTAGATTCAGGTTCGTTTAATTCACTGACTTTAAGGGGTGCAGGTGTTAAGCTACATGCTTCTTGCAGCTGCTAGCCTGTTCTGACGTGCAACAGCTCAGATGTGTCATTTTCTTAATACGCCGAAAGCGGCTTCTGTGTTAAAGTTCACTCAAAATTGTTCACTTCTTTTCATTTCAAATAACACAGCAATTGTGGCATTATCTTTCCCTGTGAATGCAGAAAGATCAGAGTACAGCAGGTAGAAATGTAAACCTAAGTGTTTCTGCAGCAGAACACGGTGCATATGTGCTCGTCTGCAGTGAGCAAATTTCAGCCCTTGAGCTCCTGAGGAGAACCCTTGTTAAAATTCACACCATGACAGCAAACGTGGGGGTCAGCGCTCCCGACTCCCAAAGGTGGCCTGGTGCAATTAGTGGTTAAGTAATGGAGCAGGAGCAGGGGCAGGTCCAAGTTGTTGATGTGGTGTGCGCAGTCTGATCATTGAGGAAATGGAGGTGGAAAAGGAAAGGGTGGGGTGGGTTGGGTGGCTGTTAGTACCCCAGGGTCGCAGGCTGTCAAAGGCAAAAGGATCATGTTTCATGCTACGTCTCAGCTCGCTCTCTTGCCAGGCTAATTACTGTCGGGGGATTATTAATAGGTGCTAATAGATTACAGCAAAGTGAAGTGACAAAATGCGACCTGTACGGGCTTCTTTCTAAATGTGACCTTGATGTTTCGATTATGCACAAACACAGACGCCCACATTCATAAAAATGTTAATGTTCAACTTGCATGTGTATACACAAGTGGTGATTTGGGGGTTTTCATGCTCGTCAGATAAAGTACAAAAATGCAATCTACTCAGAAACTGCTAGCACTCATTCATGACACTTGACTCAGCAGCTCGTCACACTTGATGCAGGAAGCTGCTCAAGAAAAACAGCGAGACATGAATCTCTGGTTTGAAACAGTTTGAACTTTGACACTGAGCTTTCAAACTACAATCAGTAGAACTCACTTCATCTCTATGCACCAAATCAGACGACAAGCAAACAATAGTTCCTTCAAGTTAAACAGTACGTTTCTTATTCTGTCTGTAGTTTGTTTGAGTGTGCATATAGATACATCTGCACCAGCCAAGGACACATAGGACAAACTGGGCACACAGCCACATGGTAACACACTACACTGTATCTGTTTCTGTCACCATTGCTTTTTCTCATTCTCTTTTTCATTCGCACTGCCTCATCCGCCCCTTCCAAATTTCTTTCCTCGTTTACTTTATCCGTCTTTCAGCAGATTTTTTCAGTCACCACTTCTCCGACCGCCTCTGCTTGTCTGCGCGTCACTTTCAAAACTAATGATGATAATGACCATGATAAGGCTTTTAAAACAAAACCCATGGGAAAGTTGAACCTCTGTGACAGAAACTCTGCTACTTTTGATCCCCTATAAACATCAGGCCAAAATTGCTCATGCTACATCAACATTGCAGCTGCGGATGGATTACTGAACTGGCCGACAGAGCGCCGAGTTTCTGAAGTGACTTAAGATTTCTTGTTAGAAAATCAATCAAAGGACAAAAGTTGCAAAGCAACTCCAAAAAGAAGCAAAATGACCACAAGGAGACCACAAAGAGATTCAAAACAACTGCAACGAGATGGAAAGTGACCACAAAAAGAAACAAAGAAGACAGCAAATGAACATAAGCAGACACATGATGACAAAGAGAAGCAAAACAACTGCAAAAAGAAAAGAACAACATTTCCATAGCCTTTTTGTGTCTCTGGATGCCTTGCTCCTATGTAAGAGGGGTAGGGGCCCTTTTACAAGTCTGTGCCCAGGGGCCCACCGTCTCATAAAACATCCATGATTGCAACAAGGCCAGCAGAGGCAGACAGGGACGAAAGATGTTGAAACGGGAAAGCAAGTGCAGAGGAGTCTGAAGAAACGGAACAAAGCTGGTCGGATGAGAGCGGCGGCAGTTCACATACAAACAGGCAGACGGCAGCTCTTTGAAAACCTTTGTTTACCCAGAAGAGGCTGTCTGAGCACACATTCACGCCAAAAAGCTGCCCCCGTGCAGCCACAGTTCTCAGACAACGGCCACTGAGCAGCGCCGCTGGGAGACTTAAGGGCTCCTCAGCGGCTCCTCAGCAGTCATCACCAGTAGTCGTCAGAGGAAGTGTAAAGGGAAGACCAGTGGCACAGCAAGGCACAGCTGGCTGGCGCCTGGCACTGATGAGCAGTCGAAGACATAAATTTACACATGACGTCCGAACACTGGCAGGGCACGTCTTGATGCCAGCCTCTCTCAGCGTTATAAAGTGCCTCATTCTTATTGTTTTACTGTCCCACTGCAGCAAACGAACAAGCAAATGTAAATGAGCAGCGTCATGACAGGCTGATATGAATACAACAGCTGTTTTGTGACCATTTGTGTCTTTCTTTTCTGTCTTTTCTGTTAGTTCCATCTTCCTTTGTGCATCTCTTGAGGTTTGAGGTTTTTTGGGTTTTTTTAGTTTTTTTTAAATTGATAGATTCATCATTTAATCTACAAAGTGTCAGAGAGTGATGAGAAATGCCAATCGCAAGTTTAAACGGCCCAAAGTGATGCGGTCAAATTGCTGGTTTTGTTAAACCAAACATCCATAACTCAAATAAATTCTGTTTACAATCATAGAAAGCAGCAACCTTTCACTTTTGAGAAGCTGGACCCAGCGAACATTTGGTATTAATCAGTTGTTAGAATTGCTGTGCGTTAATTTTCTATCAGGAGACTAAAAAAAAAAAAAATTCAGCTAATTTACTGTGTCTCATACCAGAGAGCATGCAGTCATCACATATGTTTTAAAGGAATATTTTTTGTGTTAAAATGTCATGGTTATGATCTCCAGTCTGCTTTTTGTCATCTATCATTTTAGGATTTTTTTAAAAAAAACAAGTCAACGACAATAACTTAATGCACACAGTGGCTGCACTTTCTGCACGCACTAGTGTTGACAGAGAAATATAAAAGTATGCTGGATGTATTTTTAAAGCCTTACTGTATATACGGACGGACAAACTAGGCTAAGTGCAGTGGGAATATCCATGGACGTTCTGTTTCTGGCTTGTGTAGCTGTAAGAGTAAACATAAGATGGTACATTTTGTCAGCAGGGGCTAAATGAGGCAATGTATACTTCTACAAGACCTACATGTGTAAACGGAAAAAGATGAAAATGTGTCTGCTCGTAGGCGACGTGAGTCAAGGCCAAAGATGAATGTAAATCTATAGATAATGTCAACATACTGTATTAACTTTTTTATCTTCTACGCAGTCAGCAAAAAGGAAAAAAAACAAAAAAAACAATCTGCTCTTTCTCTCTCCCACGTCCACTCTCTCCTCTCTCCCTCTACCTCGCTCATCCCTCCTCTTCCCACCCTCCCTTGGCCAGGACAGGCGAAGGTGCTGCCAAGAATGTGACTGCATTTGGAAAACAAATCCAGCTCACTTCTCTTTTTTTCACTTCTTCTCTTTTCCTCCACTTGCAGTTTTTTTTTTCTTAAGGTGGGCCCACGAGTGCTGCGGAGCCTCCTGGCACTTCCAAAGGCTGCATTGACATTTTTTTTTTTTTTTTTTACAGGGATCACACTATCTGCACATCACTGCCTTTTGTTCAGCTCAATGTGTAACTTTTAAACTCAGATAATCCTGTCCTGTTCCTGCCCAGCGCTCCAGAACAGACACTCTGCTGTTTCTCCTGCTTTGTGTTTCCCCCTGCGGCCCACCTTAAGAAAAACTGCACTCTCTGTGAAACTGGAGGCTGTGTGTGTGTGTGTGTGTGTGTGTGTGTGTGTGTGTGTGTGTGTGTGTGTGTGCTTTCCACGATTATTTTCCCGGAGATGTCCACTTCCCTACACTTGTTCATTTCCTCACAACTAATGGAAATGTCTAATTGTAACAAGACGCGGGGATGAAGTGGGTTTTTAAGACGGCTGCTGATTTCTCAGGAGGTTAAAGATTTACAGGTCATTTAAGTTTGATAAGGAGGGTTTGTACAGTTTCCATTTGCAGACAGTTACTGTCCCTGTTTGCACACACACATTTGTTTATTTGTGGTTTGATATATTAACCTCTTTAAGATTAAAAAAATGAGAAGGAAACAAATTACTAATCACTAATGCAGGAGCCAAGTGAGAAACTTAATTTGATCCAAAGTTTTTCCTGATTTGAATGCCAGGGATGAGTTTCTTAATTTGCAAAGCAAGCATATGCGCACGCACGCACGCACACGCACGCACGCACGCACACACACACACACACACAGTCATATTGCTTTGGTGATTGAATCCCTGTGTTGGTACAAATGATTAGAGAAAGCAGTCATACCAAATTTCATTCTGAAAAGGCGGGAAAAGTGCGAGTGTGTGTCAGCATGTGTGGGTGGTATAATTAGATAGGGTAGGAGACTAGGGAATTCCATTTTCAGTGTGTGTGTGTGTATTAGTTTATTAATGTGTGTGTGTTAGAGTATACATGAGTGTGTATCCAACATTAGGCAGATTGAGCTGGCAGCGCTAACATACCGGGCCAGAGGAGAGGTTGCATGTGTGTGTGGTGTGTCTGGGCACAGAGCCTAACCTGCAGCACCACTATGTGTGTGCGTGCACACGCGCACGTGCATAATCACTCACTCACTCACTCACTCTCTCTCACACACTTTCACACACACACACACACACACACACACACACACACACACACACACACACACACACACACACACACACACACACACACACACACACACACACACACACACAGTCTGTGACTGCATGGGTAAATTTATCCAACTGTGCCAGCAATCTGGGCAATCACTCTGCTCTGCCTTCTCCTCCTGTTCCCCCTTGCTTCATCTCTCTGCTGCACCCACACAGGTGCCGTTGCCATGCCAACAGCCCGGGGAGAGGTCTCCTTTTCCCAGATTAGCAATGGAGAAACAGGGAAACCCCCAAAAGGCCCGCAGCAAGGACAGGTTTATCAAAAATATCAAAAACTATCAACATATGTTTCCTAATGAATGAGTGAGAAAAAAGATGGTGTATGTTTGTTTTCTCTCTCCCAAACATACACTTGCTGTGTTCTGGAAAAAACCCACAATAACCAGACTTCAGCTAGTTGTTCAAATGACTATCAAGATGTCTCAATTTAAAAATAACATTTTTATGTTATTTTAATAATCGACTTTAGTAACACAACTGCACCATTAATGGTTTTCTAATTTAGTGATGCTGGCCTGTTTCATTTTTATTTTAACAAATTTTATTGCTTTCATCTGACTTTTTCCATATTTTCCTTATATTTTAAATTTTTCTTCATTGAGTTCTGTTTATCTTACACTTTACCGAAAAAGGCAACTCCAGTGAATTAATACACAGGAGCATTAACTTTAAAGGGTTGTTTGTTTATATAAAAGCATATTCAGAAACACATGGATTCACAGATGCCTGTCTCCCAAAGTGGTTGTGTAACAACAGCAATTGTGTTCAAGTCTATGTGTGTGTGTGTGTGTGTGTGTGCATGTGCATGTGCATGTAGTATTGCGCTATACAAGCCTGGCAGGGAATATTGTGTATGTATATGTGTGTGTGTGTGTGTGTGTGTGTGTGTGTGTGTGTGTGTGTGTGTGTGTGTGTGTGTTTCAGTGCGTGTATTGTGCGCTCAGTTTCTTGGAGTTTACAAACAGGGCTGGGATCCAGGCACCAGCCGCAGCTCAAATAAAACAAACCAGACTCGCGTCAGGCGCATAAACAAGGGCACAAATAAAATGATATAAATAAATATGTGCAAATTTATCAAGCAAAATAGCAAAGCCTCAACAAATTGGGATGGGTTTCTGTCTGAGGGGCGAGGCAGGCGGAGCTCAACGGGGAGAAAAATATTAAGATGCAGCCCGCAGCTTGTCTGGTTTCTTTACTGAAACAGGTATGTTTGTTTCTGTCTCCATGTCTGTATTAGCTGATGACTGCAGACTTCAGCCAGGAAAAATCGAGGGCATGGCGGAGAGGCTTAGCTCTGGCTGTATGTGGAGGTCCAGGATGGAGGTCCAGGGTGGTTCCCAGCATATAGCGAAACTTCTTCAGACTCGTAATCACCTTTGAGGACTGGGACAAACTTTTACTTTAACAGTAGTTGTAACATACAGTGCTTGAATGTAGATGCAGATGTTTTTAAGACACAGATGTGCACAAACCTGCACACACAAACACACACCCCATACCCGGGTCACCATCTCCAAACCGAACCCCCCCCCCCCCAAAAGCTCTCCCATTCATCCCCACATCTCAGACACCTCTGTAATGAGCAATAAAACACATACTGTAAAGAGACCACAGATACACTCACAAAGGACCAACACATTTCTTTACATGTTCCCCCTCCCACCCAGGGGCATAATGAAGCCTACAAGGCCTAGTGTGGGCCCCCCAGCCCCAGAAACATAACTACATCCCCACCCCCACCCACTCTATAATCTCCATCTTTTCCTGACTGGACACAGCAGAACCTGTGAAAGAGGAGAAGGTGGTAAATGAGGAGGGGAACTTGGCGGGGGCCAAAAGGTGGAGCCAACAGGCTGGAAGGTGATTTTCTTGGCAGAGAGTCTGGTTGGGGTACCAAGGGCCAGGGGCCCCGATTCCCACCAGTTCCCACCCGAGTGCCTGTGTGGTCCTGGATCTGATTAGCACCGAGCCCTCCATCACATACAACAGACGCACACAAAGTCTAGATGCCCACATGTGCATAGCAACGCAGGCTAGCATTTACACAAACACAGCCAATCAGGCTCCTGTACACATGTTGTGCATATGCCGCGTTTCCAAAAGTGCAACCACACCTCACAGTTTAGAGCCTCACTTGTTCTCTGAACATTGTCAGAAGAGATAAAGAAGACGGGCAGTTTAGAGTTTTTCAGACTCATAAACGCAAGATGGTGATAAGAAACAGAGCGAAATGGGAGAGTGGAGAAAGAGAAAGCGAGCGCAGAAGCAGTGGAAGAATTCAAGCAGAGCCAAGGCTGTCAGAGCGCAAAGCTTGGAATTTTCATTGCAAACATCCCAGAGGAATAAAATGAAACAGTTACTCAATCATTTCATCTTTTCCATGCATTCTCCTTGTTTTCTTTTCATGGATGTTACACACACACACACACACACACACACACACACACACACACACACTCACACACACACAAAGATAGAGTACATTCAGTCTACAGCCAACAGACACAGCACTGTATGCGCATGAGAGAGATGTTTTTCTGCAGTGTGTATGAGTTCATCCGGAGTTTGCTGCCAATGTGTATTTGCCTAAAGAACTTGAGGAAAACTGAGTCCATGTGGCCGCCTATACATATCATGTCCTGGCTGCGTATGTGAATGTGTGTGAGGAAGTTAAAAAAAGAAACAAAGAGAAAGATAGAAATGTGTTTGAGGTTGGAAGTCAGGATGGATTTTATGCTACCTGAACATGTCTTTGAATCTTTGTAAGTCTCTGTCAGTATTACGGTTCAGAGTAATAGTGGGAGGGCTAAAGAGTGAAGGGAGCAGCATGTATTCCTTTAGGATGTGTGTTCAGACAGGCGCCACCTGCCTTACACACACCTCAGGGGCAAGTCTGAAAGTTTTTTTCTATGAGTGCTGATGATTTATTATCTGTCATGGTGGTTATTTCCCTTAAACCAACCACATGATGCCCTAATAAATATTCCATCTGCTTCTATATGCAAAACGTACGGTTCATGTACTGATATGGAAAGTTTAGATCCTGTTGTCCACATTTAGAAAAGGGAGTAACTGAGAATCCACTTTCACTTGTTTTGACTCTCTACTACAGCAGCACTTCAACACAATTAAGCCTTGTGGCTATTATTTTTCCAATTAAGCATGCAGCCACATGCCTCCAACGCTGAAATGAGGTAAACTACATGTGGCAAAGGCTGGAGAAACAGAGGCACGCTCAGTCCTTTCGCGGGAGGAGGAGGAGGAAGAGGGGGGGAGGCAGGGCAGGGCAGGGCAAGCTGTCAGCAGCCCGTCACCACCACCTCCGCTTTGTGTCTCTGCCTTGGTCGGTTGGAATCTGGGTAATGATCGGGTAGGCCATGTAAAATACGTGTTGGAGCTAATTAGCAGGGTATGTGTGATCGCTACAGTATGTGCGTTTGTGTGATCTCTCTATATTCACCTCACTATAATCAGAATTCATGTAAATGATGCATGTTCTACTGTATGTGGATTAAGATTACGTAGTGCTGGATTTGTGCTGGAAAGTAAATTATACTGCTTGTGTTAAAGATCCCCTGCAGGCATGTTTTAAGATACAAAAACACTGCTTGGAATGATCATTTGCGTCTGCTGTGGCTTACACACAAAATTCAAATTAAATTTCTTAACTTGACAATTCTTAACATGACATTTAGTCTTTCTGCCTCACTGAAAAATCTAAATGTAATTTAATATAATTTTTTAACTGTTTGACTGCTAGAGATCTTCAAGTTTCCTAATCACACTTTTGTAACTAGGCACCAAACTAGTTGTGACATAACAAAAGTGTGGTTTAAAGTGAGGAGAGTAATACACTCACAAATTAATGTAAAAACAGCCTTCAGTGTCAAACTGCACACACATCATTCTGCACAGAGAAGGTCACACACAGGAAAGTAACAATAAGCAAAACACATTCTCTGAGTGGAGGTCTTTAACCAGGAAGCCATGTGTGGTCATAGTGGTCAAAGGCCTGAAATGTGTGAACAAAAAGCAAGAGAAAGTAAGTAAATTTGGATTACTGTAAGAAGGAAACATGCAGTGATGTAAGATACAAACACTGTCTGGAGCTTAAAGAAACATATGTTTGGACAAAACTGCAAATGGCAGATCTCAGTTAGTACGCTAATTAACCTGAACAGTGGATGAAAAGCATCTTGGACAAACGGATCATTATGTGCGCTTAATTAGCTCTTGTCTGAGCAGTTACCCCCCTCGAGGCGAAGCCAGCACTGTGTACGTGCTAAACGACTGGGACAAGAATGAGAAGGAACTATAGCGGCACTGTCCTTTTTGACCAGATACATAACAGCGGTTGTGGAACGCAGATGGCAGCGAGTCTCCTTCACACTTCACAAAGTCTGCGTTCAAAATAGCACAACGTTCATATCATAAATGCATACATAAAACGGTGCAGGTGCCAACACACACGCGCAGAATAACACGCATACAGAAACACGCCCACACACATACTGTACAGACACACAAAAAGGTCAGAGGGGTCCAGTGCGCTTAAGTTCACCGCTTCGCTTCCGGCTGTTTAAGGTTGCAGAAGTGCACCCGACACACACACACACACACACACACACACACACACACACACACACACACACACACACGCAGACACACACACACACAAATAACCCTCTGTCTCGCTCCCTCATAGAATAATAACTATTCAGCACTGCGCTAATGTGGCCCACCGAACCCCTGCATGCTCTCACCCGGAGGCTCCTCTGAATCAAAGAGAAGGTGGAGACAAAAGGAGGACAGCTAAGTAAGGAAGAGAGAAAGGAGGGAGACTGATGGAGATAAACAAAGCAGACAGAGATAGAATGCCAGCACGGTCGACTTCACACCATGATCTGTATATGTTTGATTTACAGTATATGGGGGTGCATGCAGGCGTACACGCATACATGAACAATAGGGGAAGCTGTCTGTCACAACATCCTAGAAACATAACAGTCTGGATTAACAGGTGCAAATTACAGTTTGTCCCTACACCGTCTTTATCTCCTGGCGACCTTTTCTCTGTGTAACATTTCTCTTATAAATTTGTTGTTCAACAGCACTCATCCATATGATTTAAGATGCACTGCCTCTATCCACTTTTGTCACAAAATCCACAGTCCTCCAAGAAGTTTATATGAAGTTTATATGAGGCCTCAGAAGTTTGAAATAATCAAATCAAGTGGGTCTCTCTTTCAAATCTTCCAAAGTTCCTCTTTTTAGTCCCGAATTCCCTCTCTGAGTTTCTCGAACAGTCTTTTCCTGGCTGAGCTACTGAAGGGACAGTAACACAAAGAGAGAGAGAATTTAATACAAAAAAAAACTGTAACTTTGGAAAATATTCAATCGATTTTTCAAACTTAAAACTGCTGAAGCTTTCATATCAACTTGCTTTGTAAAGTACTTTTGCAGAGAATGAGGACTGTGGATTCTGTGCCCCATCACAATGAAAGTGCATCAGAAAGGGATTTCTTAATGGACACTATCGACAGGAGGAATGATTACTCAAGCAGAAATTGCTTTAATGTACACGGGGGCATGTGGGTGTTGTTTTAAGAAAGATTTGTCAACCTATCCTTTTATTTTTCCTATATATTGACCTGTATCCAACCATCACACCAGCATCAGAATCAATGTCACAAAAAGAAAAACATTTGAACAAATTAAAAAATGCCACGCATGAGAAAAATACCAAAAGATGATTCCAACAGAGTTTTCCCCAAAGATAGCAAAGCAGAACAGAGAGCGTAGTGGAATTGTGCCATCATATACACACTGCTATTGTGGAATTAATGCCTTCATTTATCAATTTGACCAAACCAAGACATCAGAGACAAACAATCTGTTGTGAGTCAAAGACAATCAATTAGCTACTGTAACCGGCTCTTCCAGGCCAGCACAGTGTGTAATGGCAGATCCAGTATCTAGTGCACCGCCAGCAGCCACTCCCTCAGCTCTCATTAGTCAAGTGGGACGCAGCCAACACCGGGGCCAATATAAAGACTTATAAACCTGAGATCAAACGTGGCCTTTGTTTCGCTGAAACAGTTACCTCGTATCTCTGGGAATAAAGTTCAAAAGATGGCTGTTATTCTTCACTGTCTTCCAGGAAGCACCCAGGTGAAATAAATAGAGAATAAGCTCTGCCTCGGCCCCATTAAGCCCAGCGGCAGAATGCAGGGCTACTGGGATCTATAGATTTAAATGTGCCGTCAGCATCATAGACAGAGATATGATGGGGGATAATATGTTGCCATGGGACACTAAGCTGCAGCAGTGCATGTAGGATTTGCTCTACTTAAGCTGAGCACAGAGTTGTGTTAGAAAGGAGATTTTCCTGCAACGATCGCTGAAATCAAGCTTATAGCTGCTGAAGGAGGGGCAGCAGCCGGAGTAACACAGATAGCAGATAAGGTTCATCGAGTAGCACAGTGATGGGGAGCTACCTACTGAGAGCCCTGTGATATTTATGCACACCACAGCCCAAAAAGCCACTCATTTTGTATTGTAGGATTTCTGAATACTTGTGGCTTTTATTGATGCACAGTTCTGAACAACTCTTAAAATGTTTGACTTCCCGCAACAAGATAAGAAGGATCCAGGAAATATTATATTTACATAGGATTAACGTAGCTAATTGTGTGCACTGTGCCCAAAGCCCAAAACCTGTTCCCCTGGACATATTACTATAACACACCTCAACTTGTATTGCATGCCATTTCTCCTAAATAATAAATCACACGTGCTAAAAAATAATTAACAAAATAGCAACTGGATAGGCAGTTTCAGTCTAGGAATATATTTCTGTGCTATAATGCCATTACTGCAGACCAAATAGCTGGCTCAGCATCCAATAAATAGACGGAGATAAGACAGGAAGATGGGGGGGGGGGGCTGGCAGCAAAAGATAAGCAGAGAGAATGTGAGACGAGGAGGACATGTATAGATATATAGCGGTGTAGTCTACGTACATTCAATGGCATCTGAAGACTTCATAGTAAACATTCTGTACCGCCATGTGGACACCTTGAAACAGCAACACATTCTGGGTCACGCAGTCTATGACACAGACACCTGATGTGTGTGTGTGTGTGTGTGTCAGTGTGTACAGCATGCATGTGCGAAGGACACGTAGTATCCGTTAAATTGCTCGCAAAGCACCAGGGATGGTGGCGCCCGATGGATTAGGTTACCTGACAGAAGGTTTTCCAGGAGGCCCCAGTGACCTAGTGGTTTAAGACACATACCATAATATCCTTGGATTTGAATGTAGCTAAAGGTCTTTGTTTTAAGTCCATCCCTTTGTTTCTCCAGTCAATAAGAAAATACAAATTATTGATGAATTTTATGTCAAGTATTAGAAATGAGTGAATAACTTGCACCTGGCCAGATGTGTACCCGGGGTTTCTGTGGCTCACGGTTTTTGCCCTAACCCTGAGGCCACCCCAGCTTTTCAATTTGCATTCAATTTGCGAAATGAACAATTAAGCTGTTCAGTCATCAAGGTCACAGGATATTTGGAAATGTTAAAGGAAACGTAGCTGAAATCCAGTAACCTTGTTTGGCTTACTACTTCTAGCCTCTTTAAGATCTAAATAAAAAACTAATGAACTTGTTTTCCTCTACCTTTAATCAGTTTTATCTACTGCACTTTTCTTTCCATTTACTTGTCAAAGCACTAAAGCTTTACTTCTTGTCCATTAATATCTTATTTCATTTTTTATTAAGGTTTAATTTGTTATGAGATTTATTTTGTTGTTCTAATGCATTTAATTGCCTTATGTAAAGAACTTTAACTCGTCTCTTTGTTCAAATGGTGCTTTATTTTCATTTTGATCACTTTATTACAGAGAAATTAATGAACTACCTTATCACTATCTGCAGCCATTCAAACTGCTACCAAAGCTCTGGTTAGACGACATCCAGAAAATGAAAAATGTTAAAGAGAACAAAATAAACACTGAAACAACTACAAGTGGCCTGATGTCTGTTGTTGGGGACCGCGCTGCCCCTGCATCTGTTCACATGTAGACGTTAAAAGAGCCCATTATGCTGTGACCACAGCCCTCCTCTAACAGCTGCACTCAGAGACAAACAGGCCGCTTCAGCAGCCTTATCACAAGCAGCAGCCCTGTGCCAGCTGCCTGGAGCTAATGTGACCTATCATTAGACTAATGGGCGGTCGATTAATGTTAACATGCCAGCAGAGCTCATATCACTGAGATCTACAGGTCGGTGCAGAGCCATTAATAATATAATTGACTGGCAGGCTTTTGCTGCTGGAAGCCTTCTACCTTACAGTTGTGATCTCTTCTTGATTACGTGATGATCCATCTTCCTGTTCCTTGGTTGTGATTACACTTTATGGACAAACTCAGATAATCCAGGGTGGAAGCATCTTTTACAAAGCATCTTAAATTTCTGTTTTGTTTCATGTTACTGATCCGCCTCCATGATGGTGAAAAATAGAAACAAGATATGCACAAAAGTGTTGCTTGAGGACAAATCAAGTGTATAACATAATCTATAACACACTAACACTCTATCTAGTTCACATGATTTCATCCCTATCAGATTTCATAGGGTGACAAACCGTGTAGAACAAATCAGCCCCAAAGATATTCCTGTTGTCCTGCGTGTACAGAAGACTGATACCATGAGAGGTAATTAGGTCAATTACACATAATGTATAATTAATTTACTCCACCGAGGTCTTATGAAAGTGCATGTTTTTGGCTGACGAACCAGAGCACGGTAATTTGTTTGAAATGAAATATAATAGACATTTGAATCAAAGTACAAGCTTATCTAATACAATAAGATCTTATAAAAAAAGAAGGGTTTTTAACCCTATTCTATTTTTCATTGTCTTTTATCATTTCTGTTTTCTTGTGTTTAAAATCAATCCATTTCCTGCCATCTATCCGGATCCAGGTCCTGGTAGGCCAGAGTAGCCCAGACGTCCTTATCCACAGCTACTTCCTCTAGCTCTTCCCTGGGGGATCCTGAGGTATTCCCCTGCCAGATGGGAAATATTAATGCTCCAGTGCCTTCTGGGTCTGTCCCAGTTGGGCGTTCCTGGAAAACCCTCTGGGAGGTGTCCAGGAAGTATCCTTATTAGATGCTCGAGCCACCTCGACCGGCTCCTTTCAACACCAAGGAGCAGTGGATCTACTCTGAATCGCTCAGCTCCTCAACTGATCTCTAAGTGTGAGCCACGCCTCCCTGTGTAGGACACTCATTTTAGCTGCTTGTGTCCATGATCTTTTTCCTTTCCATCTCCATTTAAGCCTCAAGTTAAAAGGTGGCTTGAATGTAAACCTACCAGAAATTAAGAGCTTTGCTTTTGAGCTCAGCTTCCTCTTCACCTCGACAGACCTACATCACACCAATGCCAACCTAATCTCCCTGGTGATCTTGAACTCCCCCACTTATCAGCATCCTCTAGTGTAAAAAACCTTCAGACTTTTATCTTGCATCCACAACCTCTAAACAACACATGTTTCAAAGCTCTAATCTAATATCAACTGCTGTAACAGGCTGAGCAATGTGCCAGTAATATGTAGTGAGCAGCCGGAACAGACCGCTGCTGTAGATATCACGGTAAAGGCTTTCCAGACCTCTGTTTCGGTGCCATGCTGCACCAGCCACATGTTGCAGAGATGCTTTTGCACGGATGCTGAGAGGCAAGAGCTACCCACTGTGGCAATATCCCCGCTTAAGAGGATTGGGAATTCAAACCAGGTAGTTTCTGCTGAATAAAATATCACAGCTAGAGGGGTCCTATGCTGCTCAAATGCTTAGCCCTGCACAGAGGTACGGTGGTGGTGGTGGTGGTGGTGGTGGTAGGAGCCTGTGTGTGAAACTCACAGCTAAGAAACATCACGCTCACCTTTTGATGTAAGCGAGAAGAGTGTTTAGTGAAAGTTTGACAGTAAGTGCTGCAGGATGAACAACAACAACAACAACAGGTACGTTTTCTTCACAGCACAGAGATTTAATCCTACAACATCAACACCTCAGACAATATCTAGTTCACCACAGCAAGGTGAAAAGCCACAGAGGACACTGTTCGTCTTCTGGCAGCGTGAGGATGATTGGAGAAAGCATGAGATGTGATTGTGACTGATGCTGTAAGATCTTCAGATAGCCAGTGTGAAGTATGACACCTTTTTGCTCAAGTTGAGTTTTTTTTTTTTTTTTTTTTTTTTAAACTTTCCATGACACGCATGCAGAGAACCAAAAAGATTCTCACGGCTAAGAATCGAATCATGGAGCAGTGTGTAGAAACATCAGTGATATATCAGTTTTTAAAGCAGGTCCAAGACAACATTTAGTCTACGAGAACCACGAGACAAAGCTTGCTTAATGTGCCGAACTCTAACTGATTGCGTGGGTATATTTTAATGTCAATAACAACATGGCAGCAAGAACATGAATTCAGGGACAATAATCAGCTTCATCCAAGTGAGAACTGAACCCAAACAGAATTGAACATAATAAAACATATTTTTTACTATAAGTGAGAGACTTTTATTCCTGTGGGTTTTGCAAAATATGAAAATATCCAAGATAAGAAATCAGACCAAAGACCAAATTATAGCTTCATATCCAGTGTGATGGTTTATCTAGAATGTGCAATTTTCAGCCTGTGGATGTTGATTTTCATATTGTGCTAAACTGAAGGACATCAAACAGATGCCTATGAATGAACCTAGACTTAAACATCAATGAGCACAGAGTTACAGATTCGGGAGGAAGTAAAGGAATGGTTTAGGTGGAGTTGGCCTTTACATTGCCTAAAGCAAATATGCATAACTGAGGATTGTTTGAGCAACTAAGTGAGGCAGCCCTTTGTCTTACTGAACTTTTTTTTTTTTTTTTTAAACATTCTCTTTTATGTTTGCACAACTCCCGTTCTGCATCCCAAGACTTCTCGTGAAAGAGTAAAATATTAAAGCCTCTGTGGATGTGCAGCGCTGCAGTGAATAAATGACGGGGAAAGAGCATTTTGAAATATAATTATTAATGAACTGCCAGGAGCAACATGACATATTTATTTTATTTCACCTTCAGAATAAAATCCAGTACCTGCATTGACAGAATGCTTCTTGACAAAAGCTGAGCGATGGATTGGATGTGATGAAAACCACTCCAATTATAAATCAACACAATTGGCAATAGTTTAGTTGCTCGCCAAATACATGTTTTTAGAGCATGTGGAAAGTTTTTACTGGAGAGTTTTTATCTTTTGCTGTGTAATTGGACTATAAATCAAATGTGTGGTCTTTGATCTCATTGAAGTTTGAGCCGGCGCTTTGAATGCAGCACCCCTATGGGGACGTTATTTACTGAGCGTTTGAACATCGATGCATTATTTGTGAAGCTGATATAATGATGCCGGTACTCTCTTGGTGCCTCTGTTGGATAAGCAATGAACCATAACCCATTACCAGTATTAATCCAGGGATTAAAAGGAAAAGTCAGCAAACTGTGACTTTGTACGACTGACAAACTGCACCACAGCTGAAACTGTTCAGCTGCGATACATTCATGAAGACTGGCTTTGCCAAAATCCTGTATACACTCTCTAATCCCCTCAACAAAGAATATTTAGGACACGAGAGGATATACTAAGATTCCACATTAGGCACATTCTCCACAGTTGCTATGATGTTTATGCATAAAACCCCTGTGGCAACAAGAGCTGACCAACTTGAAAATATTAATATATCTGTGCACAAATATTTAAAGTACAAAGTCTACAAGTTGCCCGGTTGTGTACAATCCTCCACATCAATAAAGACGTGCACCACTGTTGCAATAGATGATCACACAGCAGTTTGAATTATTTATTTCAGCATCATAAAGGCAAGAAAACGAGGGAAGGATTCAGACCGTGGTGACTCATAATCGTGGCCCTCAAGGCTTCTCTGCGACTAAACAAGCAGTCTTAAATAGATAACCTAGATAGCGCACTGCATCCCTTCATCTGTCACACTCAAACACACACCATACACGATCATGCGAGGTAACACAGCAGACAGAGTGGCTACACTGGCTTCTCTGTGCCGTTAACTAACAGAGCCAGACATGCATGGCCGATGTCAGATGGGAAACATTAAAATAACATGGGACCTTAGGGGACCAGGAAAGAGGATTGGAGCCATCCTGCTTCCCTTCGCTAACGGTCCCTCGACACTGGTGAAAGGAACACGTGTGTGTGTCCCCTCACTGACCTCTGTACGCTGCAGCTAATCACATTGTATGTGGCTATATAATTACCTTCCTCATTAGTCAAAACCCCAGGGTTATCTTTATTAACTGTCACACATGCCATTTTGGAGACTGGGCACATGTCGTTGTTGTGTCTGTGTTTAATTAATTGCACTTTGAATGGGGGCCATCCAAGGAAGTTCATTGCTTGTGAACATCTGTCACCGAACAGCCGCATGGGATATCTAATATGAGGTCATTTGCGGTATCCAGTATTGTTTTTGACATCATAGAAGTCACAACAACATCAGTTGTTTGTTACAGTGAGGGGGTCGGGGGTGGGGGTGGGGGGTTGTGGATGACTTAGCTGGGATCACAGTGCTCTCTGTTTACATGCTTGTGCAATGCTCAAGAATGAAGCAGAAAAAAACAAACATGGAACATTAGATTAAACATTCAGCCTATGAGTGGTTCCACGTGTTTCTATGTGCACAGGAAATTTGTTTGCATGCATGCTAGCAATGCATTTGGTCATTTGAATTATCATGATGTGCACTTGCCAGAAAAAGTAGAAACCTCTGTACACTGTCATCTAATAAATGCCCCATTTGTAAAACTACTTCTCTACAGTGAAAACGGTTTGTCAATTCTGTTTCATTTCTCAAGCCAATGTGCAGATAACTAACTGCTTCCACCTTTGCTTATCTCAGCCATCTGTGACGGTAAACAAAACGTCTTTGAACTGTTGGTTGGATAAAACTCAGGCTTTGGGAAACTGTGATTGACGGTCATTTCTGACGCTCACTAGGCCCCCGACCTCAGGGTTGTCGGTTTGACTCCCACCTGTCATGTATCTATATGTGGCGCTTTAACAGTGCTGAAAGAGGGCCCATAAAACTTAATGCTCACATGCACATTCCTCACATATTGTAGGTATACACCCTCTCCACAGAGACATGTGCCACAGCTTAAACACCTTATGGGTGTGTTCAGATCAAAAGTCGCAACAGTTTTTTTTCTTTCTCTTTCTCTCTCTCTCTTTCTCTCTGCCAGATCAATGTTTATCTTACTTATTAATTTGTACATTTTATACATTAAACATTTGCTCTACAACATGACCTTTGCTCTTGGACTCAACAATACTATAATATATACTGTATGAATTTTAGTGATTGTATTTCATAACAAGCAGTAAATAAAGAGGCTGTGTTCATGTGTTCCTGTCTTTTGGAATAAAATGTCAATAGATCTACTGGCAAAATGTCAAATACCAGGAGGTTTATATCAAGGCACTGCAACAGTTTAATGCTATCTGCAAAACACATTCATTTAGACAATAACCTCTCTTTACTCTTTTTGTTTGTCAAAGTATTTCAAATATTGATAAATCATGACTGAAATCTCTCTCCAACTGAATCCCACCGATGTTGAACCAGTGAGACGAGCCTTGATGACACAATAATAATTAGAAAAATATAATAATACAAAAATCCCTCATGAAATAACAAAACTGTGATCTCACAGCTCATAACAAGAAACAGATTGAGAAAGTTTTATGGCTTTTCAATCCTGATAACGAGCTTCGTGAGGTCACCAGTTTCCTTATAAACAAACAATGTATCTTGTTAAATCTTCCTCTATCATCAACTACATGTATGAGTGCTGGATGATTTTGCTGGATGTTTTTTGTGCATCGTTTGAAGTCGTCCACTTTTTTTCCTCCGGTTGTGTTTTGTTTTTTCATTTGAAGGGTTTCCTCCAGAGGCAGTTGGGTCACTCAGGATCAGCGGGGTGTCGACCCTCACACAAGCGAAGGTAGGGATGTGTACTCTGGCTGACGCCTCTGGGACTATAACAGAACAGGCATATCAACTAGCGTGAGCACCACTCTCTTTGAAATATGACTGATCTTGGAGAATTGGAGCACGTGAACTCAAGTTCACGTCCAAAACTGGTCAAGCCGGTCTGATTCTTCTGCCATGTGCTGCCTCACGGTATTACACTCAAACACCTCAAAGTTCGGACATCTGTATTAATGCAGCTGTGCAGCATTGATGGAGAGCAGATGGTGTGTTTGTGTGTACCAGCTCCAGTTAATTGAACGCCCTGCTGGGCCTGAGGCTGTAGGTGTTGGTTTACCACTGCTATCGATCCCAGGTCTGTTTCTTTATCAAACCAAAGACCTGCCTGCTATACTGCCTCCTACAGCAGCAGCATCCACTCATACTTACACATACTTACACAGCAATTCCTGTACAATACCTGCTGCAGAAATAAATAAATAAATAAAGGAAATTAGGTGCAAACATGAACAGGATGAGGAAGAAATAAAACAGACAGAACAAGAAAGCATCCACAGTGGATGTAGCCTTTTGAGCCATTAAACTAAAGCCATTAAATCAATTTCCTCTAATCTGGACAGCGCCATCCCAGAGCAGGAAATGCCAGGCAGTGAGCTTCTCGAGGGAAAACCAGCCTTTGTGCCTGCACACTGAGCATAATGTGAATTTCTGATTTAATAAAATGCCTGCTCGTTCTCTCTTTCTATCTCTCTTTTTCTTTACCACACACTTCTCAGTACATGACTCTAAAGCAAATTACACACCTCATTACAAGGATAAGGTGTGCCTGATTAATACAGTAACCAGATTAATATATTACTGACAAGCCTGACAGGTAGGGGAATTGGCGACATGATTTTTGCAACTTATATTATGCTAATGTATGTAGTGTTTTAATGCGAACAAGGCGTTGATGTGCGCTTAATAGTAAGACAAATGTTTGGATATTAACCCGGCAACATTATTCAGCTCAAGTTATGTGCAGGTTTTTATACCAGCGTGGAAAATTTCTTCTTCTTCTACATTGTTATGAAACATTTAACAAAGATGGGAAGAGCAGATGTAGAGCTTCAATTTAAAACGTTCTGACTCGCCACATGGGAGGAATGTTATGTTTGATGAAACACCAGTCTAAGATGCCAGGGAGTAGAGAAACAACAGGAGAGCTTTATGCTAGTTTAGACATTACCGCTTTGCTTGGAGTCAAGGAAACTGGCAGCGAATCCGGAGCCTGTTTGATACTGAGCCATTGTTTTTGATGTGATTGGAGTGGCTGGGGCAGCATATGGTGGTGAGACAAAGAGGAAAAAGATGCTATAAAGTGAAAGCATTACAGTCTTTTTGTCACAATGTGACAGGGGATCTTTATTAATTAATCCAACCTGGATTTATCTGAAAAAGGCAAGGTTTTTTTTTCCTCCCAAAACCTGGTGTTAATTTCAGAGGTGGTGCACAGTGGTGTCTGTTTCTCCCTGAGGGAAGAAGACATATTTCACTCATTTTTTTGCTGAGATTCCTCTGAAATGCAATCCCATAACCTGTATATCACGTACCCTCCTGACAGTGTCTGAGTTTCTTCACTGCTGTTTTATAATTCTTTTGTTATACTGTTCCCTCGCCATGCAAAAGCATCATTGTGCAGCTATTTGAGCAGGAGGATAATGGCTCGTGTCATTCAATCTCCTCTCAGGATAACTGAGTACACTGGGTGGCTTGTGATGCCTTTTGTGTGTGAGGAAAACACCTCTATACTGTGCCAGTCCATTAGGTGACAGCGGAAGAGTGTGAGGAGAACATAACCAAAGTAACACTTAATCAGTTTGTGACAATGCTCTACTGTGAAATGTCAGAATAAATGTCTCAGACAAGTTTGTCTTTTCTTTTTATCAGTGTGTGTGTGTGTGTGTGTGTGTGTGTGTGTGTGTGTGTGTGTGTGTGTGTGTGTGTATCCATGTTCATTTTTGAGTGCTTGCATTTCTGCAGTGGAAGCTCTCTGACATCGTCTCACACCTCTGTAATTACTACAAATTTGTGTTAAACTCTCTGCTTCATATTATGTCACTGTATCTGTAATTAAAGAATAGTATTAAATCAACTGCAGAGGCAGCGCTACACAGCTCAATCTCTTCCCTGTGCGTTATCCTTTCAGTTCCCTTGTTGTCGCAGTAACACGTGTTCAAACCACAACTTCCTGACAGAGCCGCGGGCCGATTGGCTGAAAGTAGTACATACCCCTGACACACCCACTCTCTGAAACGCTTACTGAGGCTCCTGGCACCAGTTCCTGGCCTTTCTGACTGGGCAATTACAGTTTGCATCTCTGTAATGTGACTGCACACCCACCCACCCACCCATACACACACGCATACATGCATGCAAACATTCCTGCAGAGACATTAAGAAAAACACACACATACCAACACACTAGTGCTAGAGTCAGCGCATTAGCCAACGTCAGACCTGGACTGAGGACTGCAGAGGACAGCTGCCAAGAGTGAGTGGCTGTGTCAAAACACGCTGGTCACACCTACACACTGTTTTTATGCCACTGCTACTTCATTGATAAGCTCTTAGCTAAGTACTTCATGAGGTGAGATGAGGTGACAGCCGCCCTATGTTGTACAGCTCCTCTAGAAATACAGAGCAAATTTTAGATTCAGTTAGAGTTCATTCCTTTGGGTCAAAGAAGTTTTTTCATTTTCTCTGTGGCTTTTCCAAGAGCCCGCCCGTTAAACCACACACTTATCCCATAGTGGGAAATTCATCTCAGACCACCTATAAGAGCTTTCCATCTACACACCGCATAGCCACTGATGTATGACTGTGGACATAAGATTGAATGACAGTCAAAAGCCTGTGGACAGAGAAAGAGGGGGAAGAAAGCAAAATAAATATTTTCTAATGATCGGCTAAAATTAGAAATCTAGCCGTGCGGTTTGGGGATGTGATCCAGCCCGTTCTGCTTAGCTGGCTTTTATAAGGGCCGGAATTAAATTATGGAAATGTAAAACTGCAGTGTTACATGATGAATAAACACAAGGCTGTAACAGCACATGGCTCACATGGGGGGAATTCCAGCTAAGCCCTTCTCACCGACGACCCTAAAGCACTGAAAAATATAAAGCTTAAAGAGTAAAACCCAAGAAAAATGATTGAACCGTACATAAAATAAATCATCCTGCCTGAAGAAATTCATAGTCAAACTAATAAAAAGGTATTAAATGTATTTCTAGGCAGTGAGAGCCTTTGCTATAATATTCTCACTCCCTATGGTAAGGAATACAATAGCCAGAGAAGCTGCTAATGGCCCAGGTTGTTTGTTGTCTTTGTGTGTTAGAGTTACTTGATATAGGTTAAAGTTTAAGGCTATAATGCACTGAGCAGAGCTCCAGGTCCTGCTGCCAGGTAATGACCCTCATCTTTCCAAGCAGGAGCCGCTTCAGAAGGGGGGAGAGCAGAGGGGGAGCTGAGGGGGAGCAGTATAGGTGACAGTACAGTGGAAAGCAGCACTATGGGTAACACGGTGGCAGGGCCATCATTGATTACGGCAATTAACAGAGAGGAAACGTGTCTCATTCCTTCTGCTGGGCTGCAGAGGAGAAATGAAGGAGAGAGGAGAGCAGGGAAAAAAAAAAAAAGAGAGGGCAGATGTGACGAGAAAACATAAAAAGGCAAATGAAAAAAGAGGACGGGAGAAGGTGAGAAGGAGGGATGGTGGTTAAAAGAAGATGGGGGCAGGAGAGGCAAGTTGAGAGAACTACAGATGAAATTAACAACACGGCTAAGAGTTTACAGCCACGATATCAGCTCTGTGAAGTCATTAGTGTTTGCTTCTTAGCTAAATGCAACATCGACATGCTAACATTCTGATGTTTAGCAGTAAAGAATATAATCTTAGCTTGGCAAGTTAGCAGGTGAATATTAGCAAATTAGCACTAAATCATACTAACTTCAACAAATTAACATGTTGACAGTAATGAAAAGTTAAGGGATCACCACATCCAATGGTTATTCACATAATAAAAAATCCAAAAATGTCCAACTGCTGGCGTCGCTAGAGGAAAACGTGGTTACCAAAATCATTCGGCTACATTGTCTGGGAACCATGAATATTTTTACAAAATCAGGAGATTATCTGGGGATCATGAATGTCTGTACAGAATGTTATGGCGATCCATCCAGTAGTTGTTGAAATATTTCAGTTTGGACCAGAGTGGTGGACAGAGATTTCCATCCCTAGAGCCACGCTTCTCTCATGCTAACAAATGATATCACATAGCTGTTAGTCGCAGAGTCGAAGCTCAGATGTTAACATTCAGAGGGCAGCAGCAGTGCGACAAAGATCAAGATCCGAGCCTAAACTCTGTCGGACTTAGCTAAATAAACCATGTTTAAGTAACAGCACTTGAATCACGCTCCTGTAAATGCACAATTTCCAGGCATCAAGAACTTTAGATTTCATATTACCGCGCCATCATTAAACGTACATGCAGCTTAGTGCCAGGAATGATCTTTTGGAGTGCAATGTCACAGACTGATATAAATTTAACAAGTCACAAGGCCACTTATCCAATTTTTTTTTTTTTTCTTTATAGTTTCCAGACCTTGTTTTATTTCTATAAGTCACAAGCTGCCAAGGCTGCTCTGAGACTAGGAATAAAGAAGAAAGGAGGAACAGAGGAAGAGGGACGGTGTGGAGAGAGGAGAGGCAGCGGGAAGAGCCAAAGCCCAGCGGCTCACTGCATAAAACTGGTCTCTTGGGTAGTGTGTGTGTGAATGTGTGTGAGTGTGAGTGTGAGTGTGTGTGTGCATAATAGTGGTAATTATCTGATCAAACAGATAAGACAGTGGTCCAGGCTGATACTGTGGGTGGGCTATAATAATCCACACCATTAGGTATTTGGTTTATATGTGGCTTGTATGAATGTGTCTGTGCATGTGCAGAGTTGGTGTGTGAAATGTGCTGTTAAGTTCTAACAGCACTGTTGGATATGACAGCCACCACAGAACGCTAATCAGTCTTCAACTATGAAGACTGAACTGACTCAACTATGAAGACTGAACGCTAATCAGTCTTCAACTATGATTCTGTTTTAACTCCACGTGTTACAGAAAAACAATTTCTTCAGGGGAAATCTGGGGGGAAAAATGCAATGGAGTTTTTTGCTGCAGATGGAAACAGACTTTTCAAATAAACCGTCTGGTTCTTCTGTAAACTAAGTATTTATGTCCTGCTGCCTCTCACTGTTACAAACCTCCACCCCACCAGAAAGGCCCAAAAACAGAGAATAAAAAGAGCAGAGTTGTCACGGTCACTATGTCCCCTGCTTGAGTCCGGACAGGGTCCTTTGTTTCATGCCGTCTCTCCAACTATCCTAACAGCTGATGATGACACTACACATGGAAAATGTACCTTAAAATGTAGCTTATCCCTTTAGTTTTCCTCTAAGTAGATTTAAAGTTGGAAAATCATCTTGTTCCACTCATTTTATACACATTTCCTCAAGCTCTGCAGGACTGAGCATCGTTTGGTTGCGCAGCATGACCCAAATGCAACACAATACAAATGCAATCTTGTGCAGGGAAATGGCAGGGGCATGTTATTATGCTTGATTAATTGTGTTTTCATGTTTTATTTTGCCAAACCTTCATAAATTTGCTAAATAATTCCAGTTTTTAGAGTTGGCCCTAGAAAGCACTGTTTATTCTCTATTAATTTTATCCACTGAAATCTGGGATCAATAACCACACAGTCACCATCTCTTGCATTGTTACACCTCCACAGTGCAGAAATAAATACACGTCCAAGCGTGAAATCCAAGTTTACACGTGAATATACCCGTTATGTCAGGACGTAGGCCTGCCACCCAAACCAGGCCCCAGCTGCTAGTTAAAGAAACCAGGCTCTAACTTATATAACCGGTCAGGCTGGGAGTAAAGTTCTACCTCCCACTCTATCCCACTGTGCAGGATAAAAGTCCTCTCAACATGTTTCTGTCCCAAAGCTGCCACATCCCACATCCTTCTGATGACATTTACGAGCTGACTGATGGGACAGTGGCCAGGTGGCCGTTTGTGTTCATATGTGGTCGTTTGATTAGCAAAGACCCGCCCTGTACAGGCTCTGATGTCATCAATGGTGGCCAGGACCAGATGAAATACTGTATATGCAAGGTCAAAAAAATACAAGTTGACAAGTCTGAATAAATCTTGGTCTAATAGAAGGAGAAAGAACTGCAATGATTTGGCAGCAGAACAAGGATTTCTTTATGCTGTTATTCCAAATGTTTTTAAACACACAATATTTGTTCCTGAATATGCAGATGCCATTTTGGGATAAAATACAGTGTTTGAATATTTACATTCTGTCACATTTGAAGTCCTGGGGGGACTGTAAATTGTAGAAGGAACACACACACAAGCACTACTAAAAACATTTGCACATAAGCACATTTAACAGGCTGCAAAAATACAAAATACACACACACACACACACACACAATACACACAGGCACTTTTCTGGGTGCTCTCCGAGTCTGTTGCTCCTAATAAGAAGGCGCTGTTGCTGAACAGCATCAGTGTCTCTGCTTGTGAAGCAAGCGAGATGACGGCAGGCATGTGAGGAGGAGCGAGACGAGCCAAAAGATAAGCAGGGAGAGGATGTGGACGAGTTATTACAATTGACACCGCCACAGCAGGAGAGCAAGCGAGACAGATCATGAGAGAGAGAGAGAGAGAGCGAGGGGGAGGCTTAATTGTTCTAGTTCATTATCTGATGTCAATGCGCTCAAAGAGTGAAATTTCTGATGACAGCCTGGGCCTCTGACCTCAAAGGGATTTTGTATGGAAAAGCAAAACAAAACAAACAATTATTACTGCACGATAAATTATCAGCGAGGATTCTGGCAGGCTGCAAATCCTCACATAGTGCAGAGCATATGCTGATGCAAAACAACACAAAGCCTCCTCGGTTTTACTGATACATGCAGGCAGGAAACTGCAGCAGAGAGGAGACACGCTGTAATCTGCTTGCAATTATGGCAGACAAATTGTTGTCCAATTAGTGGCAGAGACCAGTATGCTTGCACCTCAGGCATGTTGAGGTGCAACGCAACGACGTGCTATGCACTCACAATGTAGCATATTTTTCTGATTTTCAACCAACGACATGAAAAGACCAAAACCAACAAACCTGATACATCTTATTCTGTGCCACAGAGCTCCTTTGTTGACGGAAATCTACTAAAAACACATCAGGCAGCCACATGCATCTTCATTACTATGAAAACAAGCACCATCCTGTTGCTGGAAATACTCACAAGAACCTAATGTGTATTAATCCACGGCTAAAAATAGTCCCCAACAAATGCTTCTTCAATAGCAACCAATGGGCTTAGGGTGAGTGCTGCAGACAGGATATGGAATTTGGTGAGTGGACTGTTTGATTGTTGGTTTTGGTCTTTCCATAAGATTTCATTGACAATAAATAATATAGAATAACAGTGGCATTATCCTTGAATGCTGGAGGAAATAGTGCAAAACTCCTGCATGATGCTGCCTCTGCCCAGATTCCAGCAGCAGTGCAGAGAGCAGCCAGCGAGCACATAAAATATGGGACCTTCAGCCTGGCTACACACGATGCCTCAGAGAGGAGAGATGCGGCTAACATAACAGCTCATTAATGTTAACCAGGTCTGGGAATAGAAGGCAAAAAAGACCCAAAAAAAGCATATGAACGTAGGGGGGAGCTGACATCCTCAAATACAAATCAAAATGCCACAGGAGAAATGAATGAGTCTGGTCTTCAACCACCACAAAATAGGGCCTCACTTGTGTTTGACAGCTGCAAATAACCACACTCACTCAAAAACATCAGCAGCAGCCATGAAGTGTGGTGGTCAGCTGCGAGGTCAGCACTGTATATTTTCTGTGCTAATGTATGCGATCTCTCGTTAAGCTTAAACATTGCTCACTTCAGTCACTGTGAGCACGCGGGCCGGCCACACAGAACACACTCTATCCCTGCCCAGACTCACTCTTGTTTGCCAGGAAACCATTCCCTCTGAGCCACTAGCAAATAGCCCCTGAGCGCTGGGGGAGCCGGTGATCAATGAGCTGTGGACAGGATGGCATCAGACAGCTAGTTAGCTCAGCTGATAATTCTCTGACGGAGACCAGCAAAGACGCATTCAGGCTGACCAAGCCAAGATCCTCTCTGTGTGTGTCTGAATCTCTCTCTCTGTGGTTGTTACAGGACTGGAGGAGTCATGGTTCAAACACACAGCAACTGAGCCACTGCTGTCGGCCATGAGCCCCCCTGCCTGCCTGTGTTTACGTGGGTTTCTCAGGAGTGCGTGCCCGCCAACCCCTGTGAGTGTGAGCTTGAGCCTTTGTGTTTTTGTTAATTTTGGCAGGGCTTTACACTGTATTTTTTAGCTATTTGTGTGTGTCTGTGTGTGTGTGTGTGTGTGTGTGTGTGTGTGTGTGTGTGTGTGTGTGTGTCTGTGTATGTGACATGTGTTACCTAAATTTTTGTTTAATATGAATGACATAAAACAATCAGAGTGGCAGTTCCCAAACTTACAGGCCTGTCACTCCCTTAAAATAAAAAGTTATGAGGGGTTATGACCTTTATGGCGACTGGACCGCTCAACCAAAGTGTGATTTTTCCTTCTCAAGATTGTTTCCTTTGAAGGACTTTTAAAAGCATGTGAAAGTGTCCAGTATTTCACAAAAAAAAACAAAAAAACAGAGAGAAGTCACAAGTAGTAATGTTTATCTTATATTATCTAATCATCTGGTGACCTCTCACAGGTTGGAAATTCACCAAATCACTGAAACAGTTCGAGTCATTTATCAAGCAAAAATTCTTTGCTTTTTGGAGTGCTGATTGGACATAACAAGCAGATGTCATGTTGGGCTCAAATTGATATTTTATAATATTTATTTTTAAACAACAATAATAGCATTCATAGAGCTTTCATATTTTTAAGGCAATTATCCATTATTACTGATTTAACACTGACATTATTCTAGTCACAAAAACATCAGAGAGTAGAGTTTAAGTTAATTGAAATGATTATTTCCTATGTGAATGCTTATTCTTACCAATATCTGAGGGAGTGTGTATAATAGCCAGTGACTTGGTGGCTTCTGCTTGCTGTTACTGTGCAAACCTTCACAGGCATGTGTGTGTTTTGCACAGTCATGTGAAAAAGAAGAAGTGGCAGTAACACCGTGTGCTGTCCTCTCAACACTTCTGTGGTGAGTGAGCGTGACAGGGGAAGAAAGTGAGTGCTGATGCCAATAACCCTGCAATGACTTTGCTCCAAAGAAAATTACTGGCCAACTCTTAAAAACATAGGCAGTATCTATAGTCACCTGCAGAAATACATAGTGAGAAAAGTCAAGTCTCATCTAGCAAATAAACAGCATCTCTGACAGAGGTGAGCTGGCTGAGGTAAATTGGAAGAATGCTCGCCTGTTCCCATGATGCCTCAGGCAGACAGATTTTACCTTGAACGGAGCTTACCTGTCATACTTTTCCAAAAAAAACTGATTCCACTGAACCCAGCCTCGTGGTAATTAAAGTCAAGTCTGTGTGTGTGTTTGTGTGAGCGTGAGATGTGCTGACTGGGCAAATCAGTCATCACTAATGTTCTTGGATTAAAAAGACAGAGCAGGTGCACCGTGTGGCCGGTTTCGGAGAAAAGCTCCAATCCAGGCATTACTGATTTGTGTTAACAGTACCCCTGAAGAAATGTTTACTGCTTCTGAAGTCAGTGTGGAATATTTCCTTTCCATTCAGGAAGCTTAGGCCTTTACTACAGTAATAAGGAGACAAATAACCTGAGGTCAGGAGAGTCCATGGTGTGTATATGTACACTTGCATTAAGCCACCTGTGGACAGTTAATAGAAAAGTACACAAGTGAATGGAATATATAATGGACTCTGGCTATACTGCACTGCAATCCTTTCTGCACAGCAGTTCACTGAGTGCACACATCCTCAACAACAGCAGAGATAAACCAAGCACCCTAATGCCCCTCACCAGTAATTGCATGTCTTCTGACTGCAGTTATACCAGTGATTCGCTTTACATTTGTAGGGGTTATTTGGGTAATTTGCTTCATTGTCTGTGACAATGCATCCAGCTTTTTAGCGGATGAGAAAATGGAAAGCACAAAGAGATTAAGTGTCATTTCCCTCTAGCAAAGAAGCAGATTCTTTTTTTTTTTTTTTTAACCCGAGTGGAAAATATGTTTTTCTACTCTTGTGCTGAGAGCCCCTGGGCTGTGTTTGCAGAAAATTACACAACCAAAACTGGTGGCAGAAATGAATCAGAAAATGATTAGATTTAATTGTTAAAAACCACCAAATATCAAATCACAGTTATTATTATTTTCCTCACTGGAAAATCAATGAGGAAAAAAAAACACTATTAAGCTAAAGAAGCATTTCTGTTGTGTTCCGTAAACTGAAACCACTAAAACACCATGTCAGTAGCAAGCCTAAGACTCTCCCCTGATTTCAGAAACATCACCAACTGGCTCAGTGTCACAGGAATGTGAGTTGACAGACTGTCATAGCAGGAATAATATGAAAATCCACTGAATAATATTCAGTGGGAAGAATAGGTTCCACTACTTTGCATAATGTCAAGACTTTAGACTTGGTTTCGACAGTTACTGACAAAAATGTGAATCAATGAGCACTAACGTAGAAGTCACTGGAATGTGATGAGAAACAGGACAAACGGGAGGAGGGATTAGTTTTACTTGGGCTACTGTGTGGCAGATTAATTCAATGGGTTGGACTCTGCGCGTCTACAATGCTGCCAAGATTAACTTTACTTCCTTCTCATGTGTGTCAAAACAGAGGAAGAGTGAAATGTTTTGGGGATGAGTTGTTTAAGAGTGGCAAATTATTTTAGCCACAATCAAAACAATGTCATCCAAGTTCACGGGAGTTATTGTGTGTCGCTCATTTATAAGCATCGGCCTCCGATTGTATTGTTTTATCATAAAACTCATTAACATTGACAGCATCACTAAACACATAGGTTAGTCAAACCTAAAGATAAAGCTAAGGCAACCTCTCTGAATATGTAACTTCTTCCTTATAAGAAGTTCCTTCCTTCATTCCATATAACTAAAAACAATAATAAAATCCAAGTTGTAATAAACTGGAATTTCCTGTTAAGATTGACCACAGCTCTGCACGTTACTGCATGCTTTCTAACCCAGGTAGAAAAGAAGACTGAGTAGACCAGATGCTCTTTCTCTGCAGCACCTGTAGAGGGAGGAGAACATCAAATCACGATATCAAGCAACAAGACACAGGAGGCTTTTGTTAGTGTAACTCAGACACAACAAAGGCAGATTGTCTTATTTTTAGTTCAGTTATTTCTCTTCTTTGTTCAAACAGAAATCATTTTCAATAACAGGTGCTCTGTTCCAACAGAGACCACTGACAGACAGATTATACATCACTTTATTTTTCCAATTTCACTGCTGCTGTTGACATGACTGACTCTCAGCCTCTTACTTTACTGCATGTGTGCAATTAAACATACCATATATATTCATATACACATGGCAGCATATAACATGCACCCACTAAAAAGTACATGTGTGTATGTGTGTGTGTGTGTACTGCAGCAGCTATGTCAGCAGCGGTCCTATAGCACCAGGTGATATTTATGAGGTGTTAAGAATGCTTGCCTGTAGCCCAGTGATGGGAGACTGATCCCACCTCCTTGCCTGCCTATGCCCCTGCCTAACACCCCGCCTGGCTCCTACTTAACGACACACACAGGCACTAAACAGCACACGTTCACATGAATACACGGCTGCACACACACATACACGCACAACAACCCCTGAACTTTTAAGTGTGAGTCTAACATCTACACCACCCCCATACCCTGCACTGAAAGACTCACTTCCTGGGGATAAACACACCTTCTAAAATATCCCCGCTGCTCAATTCCACTGACTCCAACAATTTTCTTTCAATTTTCCCCACTGAAGAAAGCTCTCCTCCTTCTATGGAGAAATCACACATGTTGTGGTCTTCATCTAATCTTGAAAGCACGGAGATAAGTGGGGACCAGTGGCTCGAAAGGTCACTGCTAGAGCCAGTCACAAAGGAGCAAGTTTCACAGCTTTTATAAGCGTCAAAAGTAGAGCTGGGTGGTACAGCCTAAAGCACGGACAATAGTGGTATACATCACAGTATATTTGTTTTTCCTAAATCAACTGCAACCGTTGTTGTCCACATAATTTGCAGATTATCATTTTCTGCTCGTCTGACTTTTTAAACCCGAACGTCCGCATGATGGAAGCTAATTTTTAATGAATTATATACATGCAGAACTTCCGTTTGTCCAAAAGAAAATCCAGCTTTAAAATGCATTTATTAAATTTCTGAAGGTGTGGAATATTATGCCTCATTATAAATTGTGTTTATCTGACAGCAACATGGGTTTACAACAGCATCATAACAGATAAAGACCACAGGTGAAAAATGATCAGAGTAGCTTTTACTCCAGTCAAACCAGGTCACTAACCTCTCTGACTTCAGAGAGGTCAAACTCCCTCAGTGCTAATTATTTACAACAGCATTATAACCATCAACAATATATTGACACAGTAATGGTAACTTCATTACAACCTCGGCACAGGAGTGGGACACAACCAAACCTAATGTGTACATTTTGCATTGATCGCTGTGGCAACACACAAGGAAGGGTCGCAACTGAAAATGACACCACCTCATTTCGCATGCAAGAATGAGGGATATTGATATGTAGATTGATGGCAAGACTCGCTCAAGCCTTGAAAGATCTATTATATTAGATTTAGCTCTTGTGGTCACAGCAGCATTTACATAGGCTCAGTTTAGTATCACCTGTGTCTAGTACCGGCATGTAGCACTCAAGCCCGTGACTGACACCAGTCCCCTTTGGTCTGCTGTGAGCTCTCTACCATTAAAGCCTTTCTCACCAAACATCTGTCCAAACAACTCTGGGGGTTATTCCGTCTCACTCTGCCCGAGCAGCTATGCATTATCTGCCTCTGCTGCTTCCCTAATGCTGCAGGGACTTAGAGCAGGATTAAACCTCAATTATGCACTTCCCCATTCTCTCCAGCTGTGCGTGGAGAGGAGAGGAGAGGAGAGGAGAGGAGAGGAGAGAAGGTAGAATCTAAATAAAGGTCTAATTCTTTGAATTTGAGCTCCGCATATGGCTCCATCATTTCAACAACATGATTATTTCAATTTCTTGTCTTGCAGATTTCTGCTGAGAAAAACCACTCATTTCACCGGCTTTGTCATCAATAACCATTAAGACCTCACAACACATAATGACACACAAAAAGCCTTTAAAGCCATCACGTTCACTAATATACTGTAGGTGTGAGGCTACATTACACTAATTGAAAGAGTTACTATTACATAATAAAAACAAAAAATCTGAGACAAGGTGTCTAAATGATGAGCACTTGAATGCACTTTTTTTTTACTTTTCAGGTCTGATGTGCTCATTATAAGAGATAAAAGAATTACTGTCAAAAATTCAAATAGATCACAGGTTCTCGTTTTAAAAATGAGCTCCCACCTATCATCCCTCTGACAAATGAAGATGATCACAATCAAAAAAAAACCTACAGTAATCAATCACTCTGTGCCATCTTCTTAATAATGATGCTGTGTTTCATTATGTAACTTCAAGCTACACAAGTCTGCACTGTAATGCAGTGTCAAAGAGTTGTAATGCAAGATTTATTATTTCCTTTTTTTGGCCGAGCTGTAGCAGCTGACATTAATATAACGGCTTTGATCCAGTATTAATCTAGTCACACATTCAGCTACAGTAGAAAGAGTCCAGAACACACCAGCAGTGTACAAAACATGTCAAAATACATCACTGTCACTCTTATGTTTCAGCACCAATGCTCCATAAAAAAGCATATTTCTAAACTAAAACTTTTTTTTTGTCCTCTTCTATGGTATTATATTTATTACATTGGACTTATTGCTGCAGTACAAAGATATTTGGTATCTACAAGCCACAGTCCCATCTTATTTGAGACAGTATTTCAAAAAACACATTTCATGGTGAGCTACGGCTGGAGAGACTGATTCGGATGAAATAACATCAGACACAACTAAAATCTCCATTCGAACTTTATATGCTTTACATTATGCTTCATATGCTGTACCATCTTGTTTATATGCTGCTGCATTGAGCGACTGGTGTCTTTTGGGCATAAGGAGATGTATATAGAATATGGTTTGAGATGTGAGGGGGCAGAGTGAAGTCTGAGGGGATTAACCAGAGAAAATTTGAACAGTACTATTTACATACATTAATATTAACCTTGCAAGTAACACCTTACACATTATATATAATATAACTGAGATACCAAACCGTCAGTCAAACAAAAGAGAGTAAAAGGTTGCCTTCCTGTCTGCATTAGTGAGACACCATCTACATTTAGTTTTATTAATAGAGAGCTGAGACTGAGTTAAGGCTGTATTCACATCTCTAACCACTAAAGAGCAAGTTGTGAATAAAACAAAAAGTTGTGGGGAAAAAAAAAAAGCGCTGCCATATCATCACCTTTCAAGTTGATAAGGCAAACAGCCAGCAAACAGCTAGAGAGCAAGATTAGCCTAACATTAGAGCAACATTAGCTTTAATTTGCTGCCAGATTTCTATACACCTCTCTCTGTCAGCTGTTTTTGGTTTCTACCAACTCAGGAGGGAAATATCTGTCTCTTTAGCTGCTAACTTCTGCACTATGTTCACCAGCTGGCCCCTAAATGCTCCTGCTGTTTGGTGCTTGTCATTTTATACATTGTTATTATAAAAAATATCACTAATAGCAGTCATTTTATCATTCTGTTAAGTCTCCAATAAAGGTTCAAGAAAACAAACAACAACCAAAACTGTAGTGAGCCTGACAGGCAAAACAGAGGGCAAAAAAGACTATAAAGCAACCACGCTACTCAAAAAGCTTAAAAAACATTAGGTAAAAACCTGGAATGACCATGATGAGCTCCTTTAATTTAAACTGTGTCAGCTGCTGGACTGTAATCGATGCCGTTTCAAGTGATTTTAGTGAGTAAATCAAACTTTAAAAGTTCCTAAATATAATTTTAGAAAGTGAGGGGATCACGTTTCCCCCATCCCAGGTGGAAATTACACCCCTGTAATGGCAGCTCATCAGTGGGCGTCACTTAAGCTTCTTGCTTATAAACTGCAGAACTGTAATTGTAAGACGTAGGGCTAAAGCAGGAGTAAACACATCAGCATACTGCATATGCAACACAAATACAGAATGAAGACAGAAGAAGTGATAAAGATAATAAATCATTATACAAACAGCAGCATCTCCAAACCAGCCGCTCGCTGCGTCTGTGTTATGTCCGCACACATAACAAGCGTACATGTATCCTACTAAACACATGGGCAGACGGGCAGAAAATAACCTACCAGTCATGTTGTATGAGTGTGTGTGTGGTTAATGATTTCCCCAGGCCTCCTGCGTTGTGTGGTCCGCCTCGTCTCCGCCCTGGAAGAAATAAAAAGAGGATTGTTAGGGTGGGTGAGCAGCTGAGACAGAGGGTGGGGGGCAGAGAGAGGAGGGAAGGGAGGGAAATAGCATATAGAAAACAAACAGGGTCATACAGTACAAAGGCCAGCTAGGACACCCACCCATCCTCCCACTGAAATCCCCTCTGCCCTGTTTCTCTGTGTCTCTCATCTGTTGACTTCTTTGCCTTCATCTTTCCTCTCTTTCCTTCAGTCTCTTGTTCTTCTTACTTCGAAGACCTTGTTTTTGTTCCCTCGTTCCTCAACTGTTCATATTTGTCTTATTTCTCTCTGTTTTTCACTTTCCCTCTGTTGCTCTATTCCTCCCTCCTTTTCCTCTCCATCGTTTTCTTCCCTCACTTCTCTCTCCACCCCGTCCTTCTGTGAAAAATCTAACTCTGGCCTCAGGAGCCTCGGCTTGTTTACCTCGCAGACAGACATGAAAGCCAAACATTTATCTATGGGCCTGCGTCACAGTCATGCTATAATTGGTGCAGAAACGCCCTCCTACAGCTAGCATCACTGGTTCTAATGTGAGTATTGGCACTTTGGCAGACTGGCATCAGGTAGATATTAGCATGCATGCTATAGACTTCTGCTACCGCTAAGTTCTGACTTTGATGTGTACTACCTCGCCAACTCAGATAAGAAGCTAGTGCAGCGCTCTTATGCTAAGCTAGCTGCAGCAAGTTTCAGTATAATTGAAGAACATTTTGGTTTCTTTTCCAAGAGTGAGATGAAAAGATCGATATAAATCTCTGGATGAGAATTGGCTGTATTTAGCCTAGCTTAGCATAAAAATTGGAAATGGGTGAGACAGATTGCCTGTATATAAATATGACGATTTGTGGTGTTATATGGAGTTACTGTATGTGAACTACTTCTGGAAGAACAATAGTTTATCCACCACCCAGCGCTTTTTACGGGTGACAGGAATATTTTAGAAACTTTAGTGAGCTTCTTTCTCCAGTGACTGCAGCTTCATATTTAACTCACAGATGAGAATGGTGTAGATATTCTCATCTTCCTCTCAGCAAGAAACAATTCCTTTCAACATCAGAACTGTCTATTTGCCCACAGTACTCATAGCATGGCAGCTGAATTTTCATGTTCTTTTTTTTTGTAAGTCAGAAAAGCAATGTAATGTATGACAAAACCAGAGCTATGGTTCAGTGTAATGAGAGTCAAATGAAGGACAAAGATGTCACCTTGTTGTTGTGCTCCAATACAACTTTTGACTTTAGTTCCTGTCAGTCAGTTTCTATTAAGCGCAAAATGAAAAGCAGATTGTAGCTGTACCTCACACAACACTTCTTTTCTCTGGTGAGGTCTATTACGATAATTACAACTTCATAATGAATATATTAGCCTGACAATCTGTATCTAAGCTTTTACAGGATATTTAGCCCTGCTACAATTCATTACGGTTCGTGTCTCCATAAAAATCCCACATGGACGCTAATGCCCACAAGCATTACTAGACATGCTGGCCTCAACAGACAGCTGCTTGGCACAGAGGAAAAAGAGAGATTTAATGAGACGGTATCCACAAACAGAAAATCAGAAAATCTGTGAAAGTGAGAAAGGGGAAGGAAGGGAAACCACCTAAACTGTAAAGTTTTTTGAGACGGGAGAGGAAAGGGGAAGCTGTTAATGTATTCATGCTCCCACCGGACCGTGTGCATGTGTTTGTCTGTTTTTCTATATGTGGACATATGATGTGAAATTAGAGAGTGTCTGTGTCTCGTGTTGTATCAGTAAGTTACATATTTTCCTGTGTTGTTATCTCATGCATAAAAATTTGACAAAAATATCCTAACTTTACGTTAACTTACTAGCTTTTTCTGTAGCTTTAAGCTGCACACATCCTACCTGCTAAGGAACTCCAAAGGATGCACTTGAAAGTTTTGGGAAAGAAAGTGGATGTTGAATTTTTAGATATTTGATTTGTTGCATTTTCGACAAGTAGAAAATCTTGTCTTGGTATTTTTTTCAGAAACGTTAACTTTAGCTAAACTTTCTAGCTTGTTCTGGAGCTTTCAACTGAGCAAACTCGATCTGCTGAAGACTACCACAGGTTGTGGCTGAAAGCTTTACAAAGAGCTATTAAGTGGAGCTGGATTTTCCATTTATTTCAATTACTAGATTTTTCAAAAACAAAAGAATAAAAAAAAAAAGAAAATCACTTTTTTCAAGTGATAATCCAGAAGATGTCCTACATCATGACACATATTAATACCGTACCATACCATATTGCCTAGTCCTACTGTTTCATTCATGTGTGTATATGTGAAGGAAAAGACAAGGATGGCTGCACTTATCATGCCACATGAGGGGAACTCCCCTCAGCCTGAACATAAAGAATCGATTTTCCTGCAGAAACACTCTGGAGAGGATGTGGATGGTAGGAATGGTGGGTAGGTGGATGAATGGTTTAATGGATGGAGGATCAAAGAAGCACAAGAGCCTCTAAACATGACTAATTTTACTAATAGATAAGGTTGAAGGTCATACACTGAGTTTACACAAAGGATCTCTGGGCTACTCAGTGGATTTGTAGTGAGTCAGTGAAATGGACTGAGTTTGTGCTGTGTTTGACTGTTTGAAATGAAAAGTGCATTGAAAGAATATGGGTCAGATATGCCACAGAGACACTAGATCAACTCACTGAAGACAACATGTTAAGATGGGAGGTCAACTATTTAGCCCCTGTTGACAGTCTGTGACAGAGGCCAACTCACATGTATCCTCCTACACTAGCAGCAGAGGGGAAAACAGAAGCAAAGTGAGGGGGCACTGACAGCAGAGCAGCACTGCATTGGGTCGAGGGCTTCAATGTCTTTGCAAGAAAGTGAGCTTCAAAGTGAAGTCTCTTCATTTTTTTTTTTCAATGCTATCGCCACTGCCAGCGCGGCCTTTTCACCATCCTGCCGCCATGAATAGCACCCTTTGTCACAGTGAAATTCCACTGGCAAGTCTCGAATTAGCTGGAGGGCTCTTCCTCTGCAGGCCTGTGTGGGCAAAAAAGACAGGGCACAAAGGGAGCGGTAGCTCACTGCAAGGGGAACTAGGCAAACAATAAGGAAACTCAATGCAGAAGCAGTCATACGATGCACTCCTGCTGGGCCTAAAACTAACTAATTATATAATTTGAGTGTTCTGCACTGAGGGGAGGAAAAAAATGTGGGTGAGTGGGAAAGAATTTCTCAGCCTCCATGTTGTGTTAGTTTTCAAGGCAGAAACCTGACAGGTGGTTAACCAGGATTGGATTGTCAAAACCCAATATGAATCCGCCAGTCAGTGCTTACGGTGAATTGTTAGGGAGTGGCTGACCGACAAGAACGTAATTACCACTCTGCCTGTCTATAGCTTAGGATGGGCTGAATGTCTCATTAATGCTGATTAGTAATGTGACTTTAAAGGGGTCCTCCACCGATTTTACAGATAAAGCTCAAATTACTCATGATGGAGTGTATTATTCTGGAGGGAGAACAAAACCCTGGTGATTGCCTTGAGTTGGGCATGAGGCTTTAAATGTTGAACAGAAAACAGCGTGCATGAAGTTCTAATGAAAGATGCAACCGAAATGCATTATGGGAAGTGTAGGACCCAGTATTTTTAAAAATTATTATCACATCTTTTATGGTGTATCTAAGCTGATCCTGCTGCAGTATCAGATCTCATTGTACAGTATATGGAGCTGGGTCTAAACCAATGGCATGACTCAAGGCTCATACAGTACATGTAGTCAACAGCTTTCATGATGGATTGCACCGACTTGGATGGATTACTTTTTTTTTTCTTTTGTCTGACCTGATTTTAGACCTTTAAAAACTGAACCTACAAAAACATCCGAGCAACAGACACATCATCATCTAAAGGTGTGTTTAGTAATTATAACCTCATACTGATACCTCAAGCAAGTTTAGGAGGTGCAGATGCATCAACAATAAAGCAACGGCAGACCAAGATGTAAACAGGCAACTTCCTATTTCCTGTCAACAAAGCAAACACAGTAAACCATAGACGGTTGTGAGGTTACACATGCTAATGTACTAAGACAAGAATTACTGCCTCGCGGTTGCGTGCCTTGTAGCTATGTAGTGAAAACATGGATGCAACACACACACCCTCAACCCAGCAGCACAGAGGATCTATGCAATCACCACGGTTTGAAGTTCGACAAGATTAGTGTCAGCGATTCAGTATCCGACCAAATGTGAACTATAGATGCAATGTTCCTAAGTTATAGCGCTGAATAATGGCCACAAGTGTTTTTGCAGAACATTATGATGTCACATTAGAGTTGACCTTTGACCATTTGGATATAAAATGTCATCACTTGTTATCCTATAAGATATTTGTGTGAGTTTGTCTCATAAACAGGGTATGAATTCTTGAGTTATGGTTAAAATGCATCTTGTGAGGTCAGAGAGAGTTTGACCTTTGATTTTTGACCAGCATTATCTAATCAGTTCATCCTTGAGTCCAAATGGACATTAGTGCCAAAGTTGAAGAAATTCCCTCAGGTGTTCCTGAGATACTGCATTCAAGAGAATAGGAGAGATGCCTGACTTGCCTTCAGTCACGGCTCTCATCAGCATAGCGGCATAAAAATGGGTCACTCTCACTATTGCATAGCAAAGGGCAAGTCTGACTGAGGTACTGCAGATGACAACTCTGGGAAGGGTTAAAAAAAAAAAAAAAAAAAGACTGTAATTAGACAAGGAGAAGCACAGCAATTCTTTATCTAATAAAATATGCAGTACACTGTACGTCTTTGGAAATTGTGTTTTTGTAGCGCTTAAACAAATAAATACGTGGTTCAAAAGCCAAACCAAAATAAGCAACATAAGTACTATGGCAGAGATACAACAGATCCCAGATGACATCACAAGGAGATCCAGTTCTGCTGAGAGGTTGATCAAAGGTACAGGAGGTGTTTGCAAGGCTGGTGCTGTCAAAGTGCATTTCATTTGACCTAAAGGCACAATGTCACGAAGAATCTTCTTAACAGGAATCTAATTATCTGATAGCTTCACATTAACCATAGCAGCCTGGAAGTACTCTAGAAAAACAAAGGGGGTCGGGGGGCTTTGATAAGATCCATGAAAGGCTGACTCCCGTGCCATGACTGATTGTTTGATGCCTATCTGACCATGCCTGCACTCCAACATCACCACCACATCCTTGCATTTTCAAAGGGAGGCTGTAAAACCTGTCTTGTAAATATATTTAGATGATGTTTTAACAATCTGACCACAAGCTCTCGTTGAGGCATGTTATGGGATGCCAATTAAGCATTTCAGAGTCTTTGCCCTACTATTTTTCAGTCCAACACTGAAAACAATCATTAGTTGATACAAAAAAGGAAAAGCTGTTTCACGCTGAAGCAACAGCAGAGGCATCTCAATTATAAGTCTTGTGGCAAAGTTCTACATTTGAGATGTCTTTGATGCATGCTACAAGAGAGGGTTGTTTTGTACCATATGTGCTTCCGCTGCTTCCTCCAAGTGTCTTAAAAAATGCCAGCGAAAATATCACCAGTAAGATCTCACCAGATAAAATACTCACAGTGGACTTGAGGAAGTCTAAAACAGAAGCAGAAAAAGTCTCCCACTTCAGAGGACATCCAACTGAAAACATCTTGAGGGTAAATTCTGTCAGTGGGCCCCAAGTTCACCACTACACCCCCCCCCCCCCCCCCCCCCCCCCCTCTGGTGGCAAATGTAAGCCTTTGAACTGCTGGCTGGGAGGGGTGTGGGGAATTCACTGGCCTGTCAGGACTATGAATGATGGTGGATGGAAAAGATCAGATCCTGCCTCACTGCTCTGCCTTCGGGGAGACAATCTTCTGACGATGCAGACCGAGCCATGCAAGGCTTCGGCCCTGTCGGGTGCAAAATGTCATTTTAACATACAAAGGCCCAAATTAACCAAGTTATTTCAGCAAGGGACATCGTACTTGACAATAAGACTGGCAGGACGTTTTAGAAACAGATGTCTCCAGAAATACTTTGAGGTGTCTCTTAACAATGCAATATTTCATGGTGAAGTATACACTGCAATGGCTTTGACTAGTTGTCTAAGCTGGATTGAGGGAATTCACAGTAGAAATGCCCTCCAAGATCCCACTCATCTACTTTGCAGCAGTGCATTGCATCATGGATATTCTTGTGGCTTGTCTGTGGGAAAGTGCTCAGAACTAATCTGGTGTAAAGCGGCTCCCCTGTCAATGGCTTTGCTGAGTTCACATGAAAACAGGGCCCTTTAATAACACTCATATCCCACTCATCACCACCTTCACACTATCTCCTCCTCGCATGGCACTTCATATTGAACCATCACAAAATAAGTAGTTAGTTAGATCCAACATCCAAAAACCCTTTTGATCTTTTTTGGATGAACTCAACTCGACCCACACAAACCAGTGGCATAAAGGAAAAATACTATCAAACAATTGCAGAAGTTTATGAGCATCGATGCCAGCAGCCTGAGGGAGAACAACCTTTTCTGGCAGGAGAGTGTAGGCAAGAGAACAAGAGAGAAAATGATGCGTCGTTATAAGAGAGTCAGAGAGTGAACTGCGTGACGTATGGATTGAAGAGAGTGGTGTGCAATCTGTGTGATGTGCGTGTGTGTGTATGTGTGCATTTACATGATTAACCAATAATTCATCACATGGAGGATGATTGGTTTCAGAAAATAGTATAAAATGCGTATCTCCGATCGAGGCATAAGTCACATCGGTGCCACGTCAAGGCAGAAATAGGGCGTCCATTGGTCATCCAAGTGCCAGTCCAGTCTTTCAATTGCAGCCTCCCAAGCTGAGAGCATACTGCCATTTTTACTGTGGTTTTCAGATTTCACCAATGTTCAATTAAAAATTTCAGATTTTCTTGGAAAATGCACATTAGTTTAAAAAAAAAAAAAAAAAACATGAAACCAAAAGTAGTTGTTTCTTGCACAAACAGGCTGTTTACACAACACAATCAAAGGCTGGTTTAAGCATCAAGTCTATTTTCTTCCATTTTACGGACAAAATCTCTTTTATTTTGTTCTGTCAGAGGAGCGAAGCGGCCACTGCAGCTATCTTGGCTAATAATAATCACTGACTGAATTACAGATTTCACTGAGCTTTATTGTGACTTAAAAGCAAAAATACGCAAAATATGTTACTTATGACCAAGCAGTCAGAATTAATTGATCATACAAAAACAATCCACATCATATTTGTGAAGCCACAAAGAATGGATGAATGAACCACTTTATTTAACTAATAGGATGAGTATACGGTACTGCAACGACTGTAGAACCTTTTCTCGATTATGACTAAAAACACCCTCTTGGGGGTAGTTATTATTAAAGAGGCTTTTTGTGCAAAATTCTTATTTCTTTATATCTGGGTGTTCTTTCAGTGTTGGTCAAACTGGACCACACTGCTTGGGGTTCACCTCACTGGAGGGATACAGTCCCTCTGGAGTGAAAGGTAGCTCCTGCCTTTAGTGACAGTCCGCTAGGTCATGTGTCTGTGGTCCACAATGCGTGTCAGTGTGGGCATTTTCATCCTAAAACCACATCATGATTGCCTTTGCATGACAGCAGTACACACACATGTAAATATTTCATTTGGGAAATGTGTACTGCCCATCTGGAACTGATTTAGACAAAAAATGTTCCTTCATGGTATTTTAGCTGTTTCATGTAGCTCAAAACAAAACATGTTCTGGGTTTCGATGCATTCTTCAATCAGACTATAAAGCTTAAGATGTAGCCATCTAACATCAGGAATCAATTCTTAAGCCATGCGCAATGAGTGTAACTGTGGATAAAACCAGTTACTCACACATACATGGACATGCATGCCCCCCAAACCCTCACACATGATCTACAGTAAATGTCCTTCAGGCCATCTGTGTGTCAGTCTATTCAGGTTGGGAAGGGTGAAGAGGGGGTGGGGTTGCAACATGTTCATGGTGTCACTCCAAGGGTAGTCGTTTTGTCCTGGTGAAAGACTGGACTCGCTCTACGAGGATTCATAAAATGCACAGCACTGGGGAAGAAAATGACCAAAGAGAGATGAGGAGGAGGACAGCGACACAGAGGGAGAGGACGAAGATAGACAGGCACCGAGACTGACAGACCGAGGAACACAAGGCCTCGTTGATAAGAGGCTGCACAGCTGGGTGGTTCAAGGAGACAGAAGGGGAGGGGGAGAGTGAGAAGGTCACAGCAAACAGGAAGAAGACAATGCAACAGGGCTTGTCAAAATGAAAATTTACTGTTGGTCAAGCTGCAGATAGCTTTCCTCCAGTGCCCTCGACGATATATTTTGCATGAAGTATGTGTTGAGAAAAAACGAGCAAGGGGCATGGAGGGTGAGGAAAGAGCAAGGAAGCTAGAGCTCTATGAATGCTAATCTGTATACGGGGCGTGAGATGGAGAGAGACTGGCTCTACATAGTTTAAAATATGTTAAAACCTTTCTTTCTTTTTTTCTGGGTCAAATGAACAGATGACTCATAATGTCCTATGCAATGGCAAATGCAAAAACAAAATTAATTTATATATAAAATTAATTTCTTATTGTAGAACAGGTTAGTATAATTTCCCTCACAGGTTTTGGGTTTATTAAACCAACCCAAAGGAATAGAGGAATGTGCAGTCATTTCCATTCATTTTCCTGGGCCATGTAAAGAGGGCAGGATGCAGTCAGTCAGTCACCTCTGACCAAATACTGTGATCTCCACAATGATCTCATTCAAATCTCATGGAACACAATCAAGGCTAGACACAAAATATGGTCTTATGACTGAGACACAATACTGGGTCCCACATATAATTAGGAAATTACCACGTGAGTTACCAAGATTATCATATTTGAAACATTTTTATTATGTTTCAAGCAACATGTAAAGCACTTTTTTTTATGACATTTGCTATTCAAATAATTTATCCTCGTCTATATTTTTGAAGAATAGAACTTTTGGTCACATTGCAGTTTTCTCCCCAGTGGACTCTTTCCATCTTTTTGATTTAGAGGTCAGATCAGTTGAGTTTCAGATTTGAGCTGTCTTCAAAATCAAAGCTGTAACTGTCTGTGAGTCCTTGTATGTTTAGAAGCTGCCTTTTTCTAAGATCCATCAGCAGTTACACCAGCCAAATGCTGCTGAATTTTAACTGACTTGATGCTAACTGCATTTTAAGATTATGTTATTTAATCATAAAGCTCTACATAGGTTGTCACTTATTTAAATGTCTGATGTCTGTTTTCTGATGTACCACTCTGGGCTCTATGCTCTAGGTTAAAGCTTAAAAGAAAAGTTCTGTTTATTACAACTTGGATGTTATTTCCATAGGTTTAATTTCAGTTGTGATAGCATTGCACTCACCAAGCACTGCACCCGGTCTAGAAATAGTCTGACCCATAACCAACTATAAGACTGCAATGTGCTGTTTTTACACTTTTTTGTATGGCTTAAACAAATAAGATACAGTGTTTATTAGTTAGTGTTACAGCTGCTCAGACAGGCTATCTGTTTCACCGCATCACACATACTTCACTTAAACATCACTTGTGTTTGTATGTGTGTAAGTGACATTGGTATTTCTGACCTAGAGGCTATTCTTGGTCTGCAGTTGTGTTTTAAAAAACAAACCTGACTCCTCCCCATCTGTGCATCTCATTCATTTGTCTATGAGCTTCCCACCACAAAATCTAGGAAGGAAAAGGAAGGAAGAAGCTCCACAGGTGCATGACAACAACAGCTGGGCCCAACCAAAGCTCAAGAGATGCATTAAATCACCCTTCTCAGCCCAGAACAGAAGCTATCATCGTGGAGGCTAAATGCGATTAGTGTCTGGTGGTAATCTAGGGTCTATTCATTCCTGCTTAGAGTAGGTGACACATCTGATTCACAGGATTAGTCCACCTCTCCTTGCAGTGGAGGGGAGGGGAAATCAAAGGGCCAACATTAGGGGAGCACTGAAAAAAGGAAGGAACTGCGTGGAAGAAGAGGAAGGGATATCAAAGAAACAGAAAGGGGAGCAGGAGCCATGAGCCCAACACTCTTCCATAATTAAAGCAGACAGTTCCTTTGTGCAGCCATGTCATTAACATAACCCAGCACACTGCAGGGGCCACTGCTGCACTCACTTCTTTAGTTAGTGCCTTCAAAACATATGTGATGAGGGGCCAGAAGACACAAGGAACTGTCTGATGCAGCAGATTCCACCACATGATATGTTTAACATTCAAAACTTTACCGACTGTAATTTCATGAGTCTGATTAACCTTTGAGATACAGCTTTGCCCACAGCACATACTGATCTGAATAGGCGCATTATCCCAAGCGAAAAAAAAAAAAAACATAACAGGAACCACATGCATGCTCATAAATAAGTATATATGTATATATACAGTACATATAAACACACAACAGTATTAGCTCGCCATTGAAGCTATGGTGTTTTAAGGTAGTAGTTGAGAACACTAAACCAACAAACCATGTGCCTCACCAAATGATGCCACATGTGACTATGGGTCTGTTATCTCTGACTGTGTATCTGACTCGGCCCCATCTGCAACCGTTTTTAGCACCCAGTCACTTCTTTTGTTTTAAATTGAAACTTTCCCTCTTCTCCACTGCACAAATAAATAAAGAGGTAGAGACAAGTGCAGAGATTCACACACAGTTTGCTGCGCAATTGCTATGGACTTGACAGTGAGGGCTGTAACATAACTCATCAGAGCAGAAGTCATCCCACAGTGTGTCCACCTGGGTTCAAAGAATAGGCATGCATATAAATGCTTGGGGTAGGAATCAAACAGGTACCTCATGATAAAATATTACCATGATATTTTGCTCAAGATTTTATCATTTCAATGTCAAGAAGCCATTAAATAGCTCAGTGGTTACCTGCCAGAGAAGGAGCAGTCAAGAGTTCAAATGTCTGTAACAGAAGAAGAAGAAAACACCTCCTCTTCAGTGTCGCAGGAGAACACAGTACTGCAAGAGACCATATGACTGTGTATAATCATATTGATTATTTGTCCCAACCCTGACGCACAATCATAGACAAAGACTTGAGAGTTGCAACACAACCATTTTTAAATCTCAGTTATGCAGTCAGATATTTAGAGGGACAGGGGATTGTTGTGTTGTGGGTTTGGCTCTGTCCCCTGCACAGAGACAGACACAACACTCAGCTGCAACAAGCCGAGGAACTTTCACAGATTTACAATTTATTTCCACTTGCACGTCTGTACAATGTCGCTCCTCGCGTTAACCTCAACTGCACCTCACTGTACTTGTAATATTTTAACCCTGAGATTGAACCTATAGAGGCAGAATATGTAAAGTCAACAGCACGTGACACCTGACAGGAAGTTCAATGTCAGCAAAATATGCTTACATTAATAAAGTGCATATTCAAAAATCACATTCTTTTTCAATCTAAGTACATGTTAGATTTCACATATTGATAGGTTGGGGGATCCAAACTAAACAAATTATTTTTTGCCCAAAATGTGCATCAGTAAGAAGAATGTTAAAAACTCTTAACTATCAAAAGCTGTGATTGATTGTCAGGTCTGATGTATAGAGATGTCCCAGTACCATTTTTCCTTCCTGATACATGAGCTTGTGTATTGGCCCATAACGAGTACTGATCCAATACCATTCCAATAGCAAAAATGTACACTACTAACCCTGTATGGATGTGATATGATTGCTATCATTGTTGTATGGCTGAGGCTAACCCTTAACATTAACGTAAAATATGAATAGATATATGAATGGCATGAGATCTTTCTTTTATTACCTAATGTGACTGTCAATCATTTAAAAAATTAATCTTGAAATAAATACACACTAATTGCCTCCCATGAAATTAAGGCCTTGCAAACTGTACACGGTGCCTGTTTACTAGTGGGACTTTCCAGTGTAATGTTGCCAAATTGCTGACATTTTGCTAATGGCTATCGTTACACTATTGACAGGAAATCACTTGTTCTTTGCCGTTTTAAAACAGTAGCTCAACTTGCTGTGTAGACTACTGTTTTAGAGCAACAACGAAGAATTCATCTCCGGAGGAAACTGCCCTTTTATCTGGATGTGAAATTATGAAGTTTATTAATAAATTACGTACATAAATTTTCATACTCGCCGATACCAGATACCTTATTTTAGGCAGTGTTGGAGGCATTTCCCATACTAGTATCGGTATCTGAATAATTTTACTGATTTGTAGTTTAGTTCACTTATTCTTTGAAGAGATAAACCCTGAAAAAAATGTGTCAAATTTGAGACTGAGTTTATTGAGGCAATGTATCACTTAGGCATCAGAACTAGTGATTTCTAGTAACTCCGGCTCCTAAACGGCTCTTCATTTTATCACTTCTTCCTTTTATAATTCAGCCAAATTTAGCGCTGTTTTGACCTATAATTAGTATTTGTGCACATATATCACTTAAATTATTCAATGTAATTATAATAAACCTTATAATTTCCATAATACCATAATTTTACATCATGTTTAGTATAAAAAGATTAAATGTAAGAACATTTAATTACACATGTATTAAACGTTTTATATATACTGACACAGTGCATCTGGTCCTCGTACATAAATGTATGTATGTATGTATATATGTCACAGTTCTAATGATACTGTGATGTCCATATAAAATAAAATAAAATAAAATAAATAATAGACTATCCAAAAAACAAATCATTCAGTCACAGTCAGCATAGGGTGCCTGCCCGTGGCACAGAGAAAATCATTCTATCATTCTGCCTTGTATTAATTTACAAAAAAAATAAATAAATAAAAAGGGCGCTTGGACGGGAGCCAGCTCCCATCGTTCACTCTCGCTCTTTGAGCTGGCTCGTTCGCGACTGACACATCAATAATCAGAACCAAAGCTCCTGTATTATATCAGTATTTATGTCACCCATCCCCAGGTATTTCTCTCACAGGAAAGCCAACAAACGTGAGACATATTGCAAGAAAGCTTCAAACCACAACGCCTTCATTTCACTGAAAGTCAGTACAATGGCGGTAGGTTGATATAGATATCACACTGTCATGGGAACCACACACACAAAGCCTTTGGAAAACCCTTTCAAGCCTCAAACTACTTGTAGGTCTATGTATCTTCCTCTTTTCTTTCCTGGGCTCTTGTTACTCACTGCTTTCCTCTGTGGATTTTCCATTCTCTTTGCATTGAGAAATGCACGGCGATGGCGTACAGTATAATGCAAGGCCTGTGAGGTTTCCCTCTCTTTTAGGTTTTGCATGTGCCTCTTGTAGCTGTGTCATATGGTCCCTGTAGATACAACTACACAGAGGCAGAGACAGATAAGAAGGAGACTGAATTTAAAGTGTCAGCGAGCAAAAACAAATTCCAAGGGTGTCAAAGAACAACAACCCGACAAAAGTGACAGAGTGAATTTTGACTAAGAAAGGGAAAACAGAGGGGGTGTGAGTGAGAAGGTGCAACAGATCATTCAAAATGAAGAGAGTGAAAAACAAACATTAATGATAAACTTCTGGACTTGCAGTAGGAATTTAAAGCCATCGTGATTAAAACAAAATAAAATAATTTGTTAGAATTAAAAAAAAAAAAAAAAAAAACTGCAGTTCACATGAGGAAGTGTTAAGGTTTGTTCTTGACCCGTGACATCTGCTCACGCTCTAAGCAAGTTAGCTTAGCTTATCTCATCTTATCTTAGCATACAAGCACATCTAAAGCTCACTAATTAGCATCTTATTTGTGTGGTTTTGCAGAAGGTTACATGCTGGAATAGTTCTTGGGCAGATGCAGAGACTGGTAACCTCATAACGTGCAAATTAAACAAAATAAAATGTAAATTAATTATGTAAATGGTACTTTTTTCTTTATCCAATTCTTTGTTTCTTTATACTAAGCTAATTAAACTAAGCTAACCAAACCATCTCCTGCCTGTAGCTTCATATTCAATGAACAGACATGAGAGTGGTATCGATCTTCTCATCCAACTCTTGGCAACAGTTTGTTTAAAGGCTGCTACAAGCAGAAATATAAATTCAACACCAACATTACTTTGCTTTATGTTTTTAGAAATTTTCCATCCATATCTCACCAACTTGGGTGAGCTGAAGGACAAACTGTTAAATCTGAGTATATCCAAAGGCTGATTTCTCGTAATTTGAATTATTATAAATGTGAAAGTGATTTCCAACGACTATAAGAAGAGAAGCTGTATTATTGCTGTACTTCTGGGACGAGATATTGCCATTGCTTTGCCGTAGGCGCCTGCAGCCTACTCTCACAATCGCTGTCAAACAGATACAGTGCAGCAACAGCAGCGGCACAGAGAAGGTCTGCGCTGGAAACACTGTGCCAGGAAAAACAAAAGCGACCCGAGGAAACCAAATGCAGTCATTGTGGTGTCTGCACAGCCTGATTGGACATTGTGTGCAGCTTCTTGAGAAGAAATTCTGCCAATGGGGTGAGATTATTTTACCCTGTTGCCAATACAAAGAAATTTTGCATAAGAAGATTGCTGCAATCTGCCTCAATTTAAACAACTGCCAAAGAGGAAATTATACTGAATCATTTTTTTATTTTTATGTTATAAGAAAAATGTCTTCCCGCTTCTCAAATGAGAAAATTAGCTTCTTTTCTTTATTTTTATATGTTTTTAGTTAATTCTTATCTTAGACAAAATTAGCAATTTAAAGACATCACCTTGGGCTCTGGACATTTAGGGCCAATCAAATAATCAATTAACTGAAAGAAATAGTATCAATAATTGAAATTAAGATTAGTTTTTATCTGCAGGGGCCGCAACTAAAGGATGAGGGTTAGTAAATTGGCCAAGAGAGCGAGAGACTGAGAAATCACATCATCTGCTCTCCATTGCACCGTTCCCCCTTAAGAACCTTACCTAATGCTCTGCATACATGCTGAAACCCTGACCCAGTCCATAGATAATATCTCACACAGTACACTCCTCCTGTCTGTCTGAACAAAACAGTTTTGCTTTTCTGATGCTTTTTTTTTTCATTTCTTGTCATGTTTTGATGACTGAATTCTGTAGCGGGACATACTGCAGTGCAGACACACCCTTATTTGTCTTAGCTGGGCTCCAGCTTTTAATGCTACCCTGCAGTGTACAGTACAGCATGTGTAAATGTGCAGTACATTATGTACTTGACCATGGCATTGCGCTGTGCTACAGTCCCAGGCTTTAGTAATCCTGTCTCCTCTCACAGATAAGAAGGGAGTCTACCTCGCTGCCTGTTGGTCTACGAATCTGATGTGAGAGTGCATTGTCCCAGCTGGAGAGGCGATGCCAGAGGATCTACACCATGAACACAGAGAGATCTTCATCAAGTGAAGCCAAAGATGCAGGTCTATGTTAGAGCTGACAGCATGTCAGATGGTGTTATACCCTGCTGTGGCCTTTCACTATGTCTAACAACATTAAAAAGGTGGAAGAATGATGAAATTGACAGACTCCCATTCACTCATATGAAAACAGTAATACGCCCTCTTTGCAAACACTGCGGATATTTCATAGAAGAGAGAGGCGTCTTTGCTCTCAGTATTGGAACAGTAGGAAAGGTTTGTAGAAGCACAGCGGAGCAACAGGGAAATTTCATCCCGAGTCATGTCAAGACACTGTTTACTGTTTATGTAGTAGCCTTAAGACTGTGCCACAATAGTAGCAGTGTAAATTTATTGTATGTCACTGTGCAGGATGGGTCTAATAAAAATCCTGTGCAATATCAATTTGAGGCATGTGACAGTGTACGGTGAATGCCTGGTGACAGTCTCACATTTTTTTCACATGTAAGCTACACCGACACAACCGTTGGTTGCTTTAATTATTCCTCATGTCCATACTGGTCACAAAGTAATTTCACTGTCAGTGATGGGGTTCAGCTGAAGTCGATGTATGAAATTAAGTGGGTACTTTACTACTTACTAGTTACAATATTTTTCAAGGTTCAACGTGGAATTCATAAACAACACTCTGTAAACAGGGAATAAGACTGCATTCATTCAGTGCGACAGAGCGCACAATAACAAAAGATACAGCTAATAACATTTTTGCAGCTACACAGGTGTTTGGAGGGAAGGTGTGAAGGGAAGGGCAGAATGGGACGGCTGCCAGATGCAGCAGGAAAAATTATTACCCAGCCTGAAGCCTCATGACCTCCTGTCCTACCTCCTCCCTTCCAGTGGAGAGGTCACTGCCAATCTATAAACCATTCTGGGAGACGGACAAGCTGCTCAATGTAGGCTGACCTGTGTTCAGTCAAATTTTTGACTAATGTTGCTGGTTATGAAGGGGGATGGGAGGATGGACACAGATTTCATGGATAGTTTTCCCCGGTGATGTTGCTCCTGTAAACCCTGGATTCAGTGACCTCTGCCTGAGTCCTTCAGCACCTCCTCATGTGTGGATGAGGTCAGGGCGGCGCTCCCCCTGGGACTAACAACATGCTGCACAAGTCATACAACACAAACTCAGCCAACCAGCAGAACAGGCTTTTTCTAATCTAGAAGCAGAAAGGTCTTTTGCACCAAATATCAAACATTTTCATACCATAATGTGGCAGTGAAAGATCAGATTTATTATCTTGTTATTTTTTTCTTTGATCAGATATTTCTTAAAATTATACCACAATTCTGCCCACTTATAACTATTTTATTAAGAAAAAATTCTTGTCTGGCTGCTAGAGTTTAGAAAACTTAACATTTGAGAAGCTTCTTTTATTAAATTCAGTCATGTACATAACTGTAGTCTATGACAGTTCTAGTGTCATTCATAATGCATGCTATATGTTTTTCTCAAAATTACCAGTCAGGAATGTGCAAAATTAAGTTAAAATATGTCGACTTTAGAAGCATGTGAATCACAGGTTGCTGACAATATGATCACTCAGATCAAATTCTTAAGTATTTCCTGTCACATTCTCTACAACAGTATTTCATTTTGTACTGAATACCCTGCAAAATCAATGCTGGAAGGAATCAAAATAAACACAAGCACAGTAAATAAACTGTGTAGTAATACACACTGCAGTGTTAGTTTCCAGTTTCCCAGTGAAAGACATTCAGGAGCTTAGCTGCAGCTTGATGAACACACAGGAGCCAAAGTTTCCCAGCTGATCTGGACTAACTTTGACTTTGTCATAAGTTCAAGCCAATTCCCACCTCCCTCACTCTCTTCGCCAGATAGCACAACAACATTGGAGTAGAGGCCTGGCGGGGGAACAGACAGGCGTCTGACAGGCAGCAGGAAAAAGCGTCAGTACTGGCAGCCTCGCACTCTGACCAATGGCTCTGCCAAATTCTCTGATTGTGTACATGTGCTGTGTTGCTTTTTTAAAACCAGAGCAACAACAACAGCGCTGCGAAGCGCAGCACAGATACTTAGCACATGGTGCAGCAGCAGCTAACCAACAATATCCTGCAGGTATTCAACATTCAATACTGTGCCTCTACATTCTTTGCGTCTGTATGTTACCTGCTGCAGCCATAGCAGAGAAAACTCATTTCTCAATAGCCTGTGGGTTAGTGTTGTCATACAGTTGTCTTAGGAGAAGGTTTATTATAATTATTATTATTATTATTATCATCAAACAGTTGAAGTTGTGGGAAATCAGGGTGTCTCACCTGGTAGAGCGCATACCATTAGGACTTAGTCCTTACCGCAGCGGCCTGGGTATGAATCCGACCCACGGCCCTTTGCTGCACGTCATCCCCTCAACCTTCCTGTCTCTCTCTCACTGCTACTCTAATAAAAGCATTAAAAAATAAACAAAAAAAAAAAACTAATACTAATAACTAATAAAAAAAAGTTGTGGCAAATCTACCATGAAGGTTCCCTTTTAAGCTAAATGACTTGTAGTAGTTTTACTATACTAACATCACCATCCACTGTTTAATATCAACTACAGAATAACTACTGTATGTGCAACACCGTCAGAGCCAAACCTGAATTAAGAATGCTTCACACCCACAGTGGATCTTCCCCATTACTGAAAACGTGATGCCATTCTCAAAGTACATAATTGATGGCTCAACATATGAGCTGCTATGTTTTGGTCGGATCGCGTATCTCCGACAGAGACACTCCTTGAGGAGTAACTGTATGCTTGCCTTTTGTGCTCAGAGAACTGGAGATGTGACAGCTATATTATCTGTGATCAAATCGGTGATAAAGTGGAAACATTTTCTGTGAACCCTGGGTCAGGAAACCTGCTGCTTTGGCTCTGCTGGCTTGTGTCACTGACATCTGATAACGGTTCCTGAAATGTTGTCTACCGGTAGAACAAAGAGCTCATCCACTCATCTGAAGATATCAAACAATTATATACAGTAGTTGCCAGCTGAGGAATGTTAAAGAGAGTCAGGCCTGTTGTATCTTCCTGAGAATCTGAGATGGTAAAATACAGGCTGTTGTTTAAAGACAAATGTCAGCAACCACAACAGGCCTGGAGGACGCTTTGTGGTTGTTGGCATGAATATATTGCTGCTAAACTGTAAGGTTGCAGAAAAACTAAAAGACTTCTGAGTGCCTGATGCAACAGCCTCCACTGCAGTGTAAGAGGCCTTTGTGTAGCTTCACACATTATTCAGTCTGACATTATGTTCACATTTTTCAGTTTGGAAGGAGGTTATATTTATTTCGGTTTGCCCTAACTAATTAGTGGTAGGTGATGTATCCATTGACAAAAATGATCAGTTAACATGGAAGCTGTGAAAGTGGTTACTAGGTTAATTAATAATTACTTAATAATGCTAATTAGGTTAATTGCCTGTCACCATTTTGTGGTGACTGTTTTTCATGGATGCAGAAGGGTAGCTAGCTATAGTTAGCTAATTGCTACAGTAGTTTGTCAACTGATCCTGCAAATAGTCACAGTGCCACCAAGCTACGTTTATGTTGTGGCATTTCTTTTGGTCTGATCACCATGTGAGATTCAGGCCATTTCGTGTTTGGGCGAGGGGCTTGTTTTTGTTTTCTTTTGCCCTAAAGAATCAGTAAAGAGTGATAGTGTTTGAAGACAACAAAGAAGTTGTGGTAGCAGTTGCTGCAAGTAGCATTTTCACAAGAAATAAGCACAGATCTGATTTGTCAGTTGTTTCTCCAACAGTTGTCAAGGAGCACAACAACAACAGAACTATTTGAATGGCTGAATAAACTGGAGATGTGAAACAGACCAGCTTTGTGTGTAATGCCCAGAAACAAAGCACTGCTGTAAGCAGCTCTTCAGGGCCATTGAACTGTTGACTCCTCAGACCAAAGAGGACAACCTCTAATGTAATACTGGAAAAAATGTGATTCCTAAACGAGTTAGGAATGGTCTGTTAACCGCGTTTGGCTTTCAACGTGGACCACAATGGGCTTAGGCTGGATAAATACACTTGAATTTGCATTCACTGTAAACGGCCCGGGAACAGAAGAAGATGATGGATGGATTAGGACAAGTTTACCAGTTGAGAACAGAAAGCAGCATCAACAAAGGATATGCTTTTACAGAGAATTTGATGTCCAAAGTCCTTCAGGCCCACACATACCCACACATCCCAGATATGTTTGATGCCTTTTAAATTAATACACAGCCATAAACTTCCATGTGTCCCCATTAAAAACTTTTTTCTTCATTTTGACACAAGGATCATTTCTGATGCTGTTATTTTTAAATGTGGCTGAACTACAAGTGTTTACATGTACCAGCGCAGTGCCATTCTGCAGTGACACAGGTTCTGGCTCTTAACATGACAGAGGGAACTGGCAAGATGTGCGGGAGCTGACTTGGCTGCAAACATACAAGACAACACATCCGCTCTGCACATGTGTTCTCCGCCCTCAGAAGAGCCACCAAACTGGAAATCTGAACCAGACCAAAAACAATGGATGACCACAGATGCCTACTATAGAGGGATGAATGAGCAAGGGAGTCAAGGCAGGAGGGGATAAGGATGGCGCCGCAGCCAAACTCACTAAATAACTGGACAAATGTGCAGCAGGCTTCTCATCTGAGCATCTCACACATGCACCAAAAAAACACTTGAATGCTGTCCCTGTACACGCTACGTCTTATTTCCATGAGCCCACATAAAAGCAGAGCTGAGGAATTCCTGTGTTGACGTGTCTTAGCAAGATCTGAGCACTACACTACGCCAACACAGTAAAACAATTAGAGGTAGTTTGTTAATTAGCATTCACAGACCAGGCAAACGTGATGTATTGGAGAGAATAGACGGAGAAGATGAGAAAATGAGACAGAAGGGTCATGCAGAGGTGGAGAGAAGGCAGACGAATCACAGGGGTAACTCAGATGAAGACAGGAAGGGTAAGAAGAGAGAGCAATCCTCTATTCGACTAAGCTTTTGGCTCCAGGATAGACAACATCTGTAGAACAAATTTCTTTCCACTTGACTTTGTTTTTTGTTTTTTTCTTTTCTTCCCCTCACAAAGAGGAAACGCACAGTGGGGTGCGCTTTGGAAGAAAAAGAGAAAAGAGACAAAATGAGAATGAGGCTGCCAAATGCAAAAATGATGCACATGTACACAGGAATACAAAACAACATTTATGCAGGCACTTTGTGAGGGTGTTATGGCCTCTAAATATTAATTAAGCTGGAGGCTGAAACTTCTTTAAACAAAATAAACTTGCTAATAAATAGCTTTTGGAAAGTCTGGCATAATTTCTACCTCTTCTACAGCACTGGTGAAACACAACTTACACTATCTTGGGTTTCTGAGGCTGCAGAGGGAATTGGAAGATGCTCTGATTGTACTGTAATAGGGAAAAGGATTTTTCCCTCCTCTTTTTTCTTTCCTTAATTTATCCAGAGGGGACGAAAGTTCCTCTAATTTAATTACGATACTATAATGTCATTTTTCTATTATTGCATGTGCTCTTTGGAAAATGGCAAAGAAGATGTAACTTGTGCAAGCACATGTCATGATATACAGATGAATGTGAAGCTCTTTGTGAGAGATAATGAGATTTTAAGTGGGGGGGCTACAAACTCAACCGTCCCTGAAGGAGAGTGAGAGTGATGTGGGTCAGAGAGGTTAGTTAAACGTTGCTGGACGATTTATCAGGTAGTGACAAAAACGAGCAAAGTGGAAGTAAGAGAGTGAGAAAATGACAGACAGGGAGGAGGAAAGAAAAGAGGGGGGTGACAACCTGTCCCACGAAGGTTTTGCAGACTGTCAGTGGCCTGATTGTCAGCCTCCTCTCCACACACACAAAAAAACACTCCCTGGGGTCAACATGTGGGGTGACAGACGCGGAGCGAAGGGGCCCATGGTGCTGTAGCAGTCTGTAGTTGATTTAGGATTTTTGAACGTGAGCCAAAATTCCTGAAGGAACACAGTAAGCAGGGCATGGGTGGGGGGTGGGGGGGCCCATAAAAACCAGCCCAGGACTGGCGTATAAAGAGAAAAAAGAAAAAAGAAAAAAAAGGAGAGAGGGAAAGAGGGAATGTGGTGAATATGAAATGAGTGTGTGTGTGTATGTGAGAGAGGGAGAGGGGGAGAGAAAGAGAGAGAGTGGGAGAGAGAGAGAGAGAGAGAGACAGACAGAGAGAGAGAGACAGACAGAGAGAGAGAGCAGACATGCTGGTGTTGCTATGGTGAAACAATATTCTGGGAATGAGGGAATGGGAGAATTCCAAATGGGAACATTGGGGGTGCAGTGTGTGCCAGACGGTTCACATGTGCATATGTGTTTGTGTGTGTGTGTGTGTGTGTGTGTGTGTGTGTGTGTGCGTGTGTGTGTGTGTGTATATGACTGTGTTAGCATAGAGGAATAAAGTACATTTGAAGGAGTGTTATGGAGGTACAACCTGAGGTAGAATAAAGGGGATGAGGGAAGATCAGGGTCAAGGACAGTGTGAAAGAGACAAAAGACAGAAAATAGAAGAAAAACAAGGTCATTAAAATGGGTTACAGTGTCATTTAAGAGGGCTAGGTGTCAGCTGAGGATTTAGCCTCTTCAAACAAAAGAAAGAGTGTCACACTACTGGGAAAGTGAGCTCATATGGTGCCTAACCAAGTCTGAAGGACCAGTATTGATAAAAGATGCTCAAGGTGAAATTTAACAAATTAATGAGCACCTTGCAATTTTTCTAAATCGGATTTCTTGGAGGAGGCTTTTGAAGAAAAACTGGCAATGACACCGGCTTTTTCATTCATGTTTTTTAAACTGATGTGGTGCAACCTTGGGGCTAAATCTGTTCAATATGTATTAGCAACCTGAAGGAGTCCACTGTGTTTAATAGGCAATTAATTGCTTGTAGACACCTTCACAAGCTAAAGAAAAACTAGTTTTTCTTTGTGGCATATTCTACTGAAGGCCTTCTTGTCCTTTTCATGCTATAAACCAGAGGCAGCAGATATACTAACGAGAGAGCTACAGTTTTCTTCTCCCATCCATAAGTAATAATTTCACCTTCATCTGAGGCTAAGCAAACAAAGCTCCCTGCCTTCATCCATCAATGTAAGCCCCATTATAACCTGTGGGATCAGAGGGCAAGCAGTTTGCTTGAGAACTTACAAAACTTCTCTTTCCTGAGAATGAGTCATCCACCACAGGGGTTAAGACTCCTCTCATTTCTCAAGCTCAACCACCAGAAAACCAGCAAGCCTCCTCCAGTCCCTCTGCAGCTAGAGAGGCTGCAGTGTGAAAGCATTTCTCATGTCAAAAAAGCTCATGAAAACCAGATTCACTGATTCTATTTGTGATTCACTTTGATGAATCAATCAATGACGTACAAGATGTTTTGGTTATATCGTTTACAATCATGAATGCCTACGGTGAGAGGGTGCCACACATTGTAGAGATTGTAGACACCGTTGTAATCGTGAGCAATGTAAATATAAAATTGGTTTTACTTGATTCAGCCTTCTATAAACCTGATAGCCACAGCTGGCTAAGCACTAGCAAGCTTTAAAAAGTGATGATGGCTGATGCGCAATAGTGCTACATTATGTAATACTGTCAAAAAATCCCATTACTGTATTTACCACTACTACTATATTAGTGAGAAAGAAGAAAAAATTTTTATGACAGTTTGTTAGTTAACGATCTGCAAGCTACACTCATTGTCTTCACGTAAGAATGTGATACACAGTGGAGGAGATGTCTAGTAGAAGTAGTGGTGATGGATAGAAGGTGTGAAATATAAACATTAATGTCAGTTCTTTATTGAAATAGCAAGATGGCCAAGTAGCTAAATGGCTAATCCCACAAAACACATGTTCTTCTCAAGGTGTACAGCAGGCTACAGTTTACAGAGCTCTGGAGTCCTCATGAGTCCCCATGGTTCCCAGTAACAAACATAGTACATACATAGTACAAAGAACCAGGAGCAAGACGAGATCTGTGAGTCCACATGTCTAATAGCTGAGTAGTGAGCTTGCTATCAGCCCTGATTACAGGGTGTGTCATAATTATGACAGGAAAGAAAATAGTTTGTTTTAGGAGTGAGAGGCAGAGTGTGAACCTTGAAGTGCAGAAAAAATGGCCGCTCTTTTCCACCACTGCAGCTTGTTGATTGATGGAGCTCCTACCAGTGTTGGTGTTCTTTCTCTCTATTCCAGTGTGGTCAGAACCACATTTTTGGATCAGGTCTAATTATCCTGGGGTCTATTTCAAACCAGGTCTTACTGTCTTTGGATCAGCCCTCTTTTTTAAAAGTCTATTTATGCATGTCGGGTTTGGGTCGGTTTCCCACGGATCGGGTCCAAACTCGGAGTCAAGGCTAGGGTACTATACTGTGCTGCAGTGAAGTAAATATGGAAAGAACCCAACCTCATCACACTTATCCCTTACAAGTTTTAACACTAATGAACTTGACACCAACATATCTGTTTTTCTAGACCCTCTGATAAACATTTGTTCACTTGTAGACAGAAGATACTCTAATAAACATCCAAGGTGGTGTCAGATGTGGCTGCAGTCTAGCACACTTGACATATATGAATGTAGGTTACTTCCATAATGAAAATCATAAATACATCAAGGCTTGAAACCCTAACCCTTAACATAAACACATAAATTAAAAAGTAAATCTGAGCATACTGCTGCTTTTAATTCTGTTCTTGGAAATAATTCTTATGCACCTTGGTGTTGGTTTTAGCTCAGCCTGGACTTGCAGTGATCCTTTAGCCGCTGGCTGAGTGTTCTAGCAGGAACCAGCTTGGTGAGTGTGTTTCACACTGAGCCCCCTTTTTTTTTTTTCTTCTTCTTCTTTATCAGCACCTTCTATTTATAGCACCTCTACTGCAGCGGCTCAGCTTAGTACAGTATGTTCCATAAAACAGAGGCCTCTCCTGACCACATCCCCAGGCATGCCTCTGCATTCGTCTCCCACCGCTGTATGCGAGAGCGCGAGAGTGTTGGGATTATCCAGACAGGAGGGGACTCACACAATAACATACTCACAGACATGGACTCACACAGCCTGGGGCGTGCACACGTAGAAAAAGATACAGGGACAAACAGACAGTGATAAACACACTGAGAGAGACCACACAAGGACACGCAAACACATTTAAGGACACACGTACTGTGTAGAGTCAAATAAAGATACAGGCTGGGATAAAAACACACACATAAACTAAAAGTTTTACACTTGAATCTATCACTGCATATATTAAATTTAGGCAATACCTCAGAGGTGAATATTTGCTGGTTTCGCTTTCCCTCCATGAAAATAAACTGAACACCTTTGGTTATTAGACTGTTAGTACAACAAAACAAGCAATTTGAAGACATCATCATGGACTTAAGGGACCTATCATGAACATTTCTTCATTATTTTCTGATTTTTTACAACAAAAGATAAGTTGATTAATCAAAAATGATAATCAGCAGATTATTCTGAACAATACAGCTTACCTTTTACAGCAAGCATCAGTCTTGCTCAAGTACACTTAGACATGTGTCATGCAGAAGGAGCCAGGGCTCAAACCACCAACCTCACCATTAAGAGCCGACCCACTCTACCACTGAGTGTGCACTCGTACATAAATCATTACGTTCAAGACCTTATAAATGAGTTTCATTTTGAGTCCGAGGTGAAATGTCTCGACACCCTAGTAAAAATCACAGAGGGTGCTGTCAAAGTAACGAGTTATAGGAAATGCCAAACGCAAGTTCTGTCTGCTGGAACCCCACAGACTAGGATCTGTCAAGGGGAGCACTTGAACATGGCACTTGACTGATAATGACCTCAGCAACCTTGCTCAGACTGATGCAGTCTTGCAGAGAGGTCAAAGGTCAAGGCTGAGACTGCATGTTTTTTGAGAGCACAGCATACATACAGCACACATACTGTGACTCTCACACATGCCATTTTAACTCATCTAAATCCAGTAGTTTAACTGGAATGTATTAAGATTTAACAAAACAAAACAAAACAAAGATTCAACTGAAAGTTTCTAACGGCAGCTGAACAACACACAGTTACACACACACATAGACAGGGGGTGTGTCAAACCAACATGGCACAATTTCAGCTGAACCAACCTTGACAGACTTGGCAGAGATATCACACAGGAAGTGCTTTGCCAAAGGGCACGTGGGCAATTAATGAAATAGAGTTAAATAAAATTAGACAGAAAATGAGACCTCTCCAGTCATTTGGGACTAATATAGGAGATAATATGAGTCATACGTCTGGCTTCCGTATCGCTCTGATATTATTAATGATATCACTCACGCTGGCAAAGACTAAAGCCTACATTCAGTGAATGTCCAGTCAACTATCAAGCTGAATAAAATGAGGCGTAAACATTTAATTACATGATCTATGGAAGTCTAGTCGACTTCTCTGCCCACAGTTATGGAGGGAAAATGTCCCAATATGGCTTTAAGTAGTCATGGCATGTTGAAACCAGCCTACCAGCTTACATAAGTGCGTCTTTAATGAGAAGGTGCAGAACACGGTTCACTGATCTGGAACTCATTCAAATACAATACAAAAGGTACGCTGAAGCATTCCTGTGCCCATCCCCTCTCTACTTGCTGGAGTGAGTACGAGAAGAATTTCAAACACTGCACACATGTTTGTGCACATATTAAACTGTATGCATGGGTTTTTTTGTGTGTGCATGTATATCTGCAGAAAGCTTTAACCAAACCCCTGTGTTTGTTTCTCCCCTTGTCTGTCTTTTTCTAGAGTAAACGCAAAGGGACAGAAACTCCCCGAAACTCTTCCACATGCCTGCGTAAAACTCAAACCAGACTGTGTCAGTGTCATGGCTAAATGAGTGTCCACTGTATGTAGTGAGCCAGTGTTCCTAACCCCAGGCATTTAATACTCTTCCCTCTTCTCCGCCTTTATTGGAGTCACCTAAAGTTCACTTTGGATGTGTGGCAAAGGAGTAGGAGCGAGCAGGGAAGACTGGAATACTTGTGGCCCCACAACAAAAGAGCTGGAATGCCCTTCTCTCAACTGGTTAATGCTGCCCACCACTCTCAAGCTAATTCTGCCCTCTTTTCCCTCTTGTCTTTCTCAAATTCTTCTGTTCTTTGTGTTCCTTTTTTTTTTCTGTTTCTCCCCGTGTCTTTGCCCCTCTAGGAAAAGTGGTCTGGTCTTGATTATGGAAATCTTCACTGTATCCAGAGCTTTGTACCCATGTTTACCACAGTATGCATATAATAAATATGCTGGCTACAGATATACCGGCTTTTGTTTTGAGTCTCAGTGAGGTGCCCGGGACCACAAAGGCATCCTTTCTTGGGCAGAAGGGAGCTTTGAAATTAACACCAACTCTTTACACCCACATCTCTGGAGTTGAGACTACTGTTCACCAGAGTGCACACTATCAGACCCTACTCACCACGGACACATACACACGACTATATACAGTTATAAACAGCAGGTATAGAACCATATGGGCCAGCATGTTCTTACATGTGCTCCCTCAGACCATGTGCTACTTTCTCTCCAAACAAGACGTACTGTACAGTGCTACTTATCCACACTGATGTGTTACTCATTAAACTTGAAAACCAGCAGACGCTCTGCTATTGTGTCCTTAACTAGAGGTGAAAGATACTGTCAGGTCTTAGTCTGCGCCATACATGTTATTATGCTGCCTCCATACCAGCGACAGCTGCGGCTGGAGGCGTTGTGTCCATATCCCTACGTACGTGCATAAGTATGTATGTCCCATTCTTGTGAATGAGACAGCTCAGGAACGCCTTTAGGGAATTTCCTCAAATTTGGCACAAACATTCACTTGGAAACAAGGATGAGTTAATTAGATTTTGGTGGATAAAAAGGTCAAGTTCACCGTGACCTCACATAAATGTGTCACAACCTGCAATAAATAAGCACTGTGGTGCTAGAGAAGAACCCCGGGCTACAAGCTATATTCTCCAAACATAAGGAGACAAGCTTTTTTCAGTGAAAATGAAAATGCAAAAATTACCATTCCATCTGAAATCGTGACTCCAGAATAATGGCATTTTTTTTTTTTTTTTTGCATATTGTTCAGCCCTAGACATAACTCAAGAATTCATATGCTAATTATGACAAAATTTCACACAAATGTCTAAAAGGATAAAATCATGATGTAATGACATTTGAAAGTTGATTTCACTGTGACATCATAATATTCTGCAAATACACTTAATACCCTGGGGTTTAACAATTCTGAAACCGAGACCAAAACCACGATACCAGAGACCCTGCCCTCAAAATCGAGGTCTGAAGCAAACCGTTGATCCTTTCCATTAAATTCCCTCAAAGTCTTCATTACATACATTATATGATTGTGGACACAGTTACACCCAGGGTGGTATTAAACAAGAGAATATGTCTGGTGTGTACTTTCGAGTACTCTGAACCTGTTTCTCTACAAATGGCTGTGCAGTGGCGGTCTGGACCGTATATTACATATATAATGTGGCAGGGGCCAACTGTTTGAGCAGGAACTTTGTGTCTTCTTATCACTTGCTGCTGCACCTGTTCTGCGCCTCAACTGACACCGCCTTGGGGAAAGATTACGCGGGGGGGGAGGTGGCACACCGGGAGAGAAAGAGGGACAAAATGTAATGCAGCATTAGGCCCTCATATCTTCTAGAACTTATACACGTTGAGCGTAAACACAGCTGTGATGAACATAGACAAACTGCTTCAGATCCTTTGTTGTTGTTTACAGCAGATCTATGGCGTCAATATAACTCCTTTTAAACATTTAGCATTAAATGCTGCAGAGAGATACAGAGGGATTCATCAGGCGTGTTCACATGACCAACCAATAAAATGACTCACCATAGCACATACTGTACAGGACTGTCAACAGTTGAGGTTTTCCATCAACTATAGTGTGCACAAAGTTCACTGCCTTGTGTGTTTTGCGTTTATTTGCATATGTAGAGGATGTATTGATTCTTTTCATCTGCAGTGTCAAAAAAAATCCAGAGTGTGAGGACGTGACAGAAATAATCTGTAAAAAGAACTTGGTGACTGTTCAGTGAAAGCGCTAACCCATGATAATTATAATGACAAACAGAGGGAGGCTGTCCTCACCAGGATAAATAGTTCTAATGCTTCAAACAAAGTGTCACTGTTGATCAAATTTGCTGTCATCAAAATGCACGTATTATTCTCTTATCTTTTTGCCTATCTATTTATATTTTCATTATCTCATCTTGCATTTGGGTGTATTTTGTACTTTTTTAAAAACAGTGTTATCAAATTGTGCCTGTTGTTGTTTTGTCATCCTGTTGATGGACGTGTCACATCATGAAACGCTTCATGGGGTCATTTTAGAGTTCAGTGACAAAGGACCTGTATTGTTATTTAGGTTGAAAAACTTGTTGAACCCGGGCCAAGTTGTTGCTCTTTCAAATTAAACAGATGGACAGAGAACACAACAGACATAAAAGCACAATGACAGGATTTATACTGTATTTACTAAATCAGTCTATGACTGGATTGTTGTTGAATTCCCAACAAATGATTATTTAATTTATAAATGAATTTGTTAACAAATGGCTAAATTGCTTCATCTAAAAAGTTTAAGAGGCTGCAGCCAGCGTTAATGAAGGGATACAACTAACAATTATTTTCATTGTTTGTGTATCTGCCAATTATTTGGTCTAATCATTTGGTTCTTCCAATCATCCCTGATAACACCATCTAACATCATCGCCTTTCTTGTCTGACCAAATATCCAAATATTAATTTCACTAAAAATGTCAGAAAAGGAAAAAGAGCAAAGTCTCACATTTGAGAAGTTGGAACCTTCTGGTATTTTTACTTGAAAAATGGCAGACATTTTTTTTCCTGATTAACTGCTTGATTATTCGTTGCAGCATTATATTAATAGTTCAGCAAATATCAAAATTGTAGTTGATTAATGATCAAATTACACGTTTATCAATCATATCAGCACTAGTCACTGTTCTTATAAATGATACAGATGGGCATGTTAATTGCTATTACAACACCAGCCATGAGACAACAGTGGCAATAGCTATAAATGTTTATATGGATTTTGATGCCATTACTCAATATGAGATGAGTTATCATAGACAGTAATATGAGTATCATGTGGGGAGAAGCTAAATAGACAACCCTGACAGGCACTGCTGAGGCCATCTCTGCAGGCGCTGCCATGATGTGATTACCACGGAGGCCCTTCACACAGTGGTTTAATTTATATGCCCTCAACCATGTTTCATTACCATCTGTATCAAATGTCTTATCAGGCTCTGTAATTAGAAATGGCTAAGTTACACAATCCCCTAGACCTCACTAACATGCAACTGCCACCAAAGGCTCAAAGCGCTGCAGCAGATAAATCAGGAGCAGGTAGCGCTACAATAATGACTGTCTATGTAAACATCCTGCTATCTGCACTACAGCTAGGAAAATACTGAGGGTTTTGTCTATATACAGACCTAAAAAGCTGGAGGCCTATAGAAAATGTTCATTACTGTTCAAGTATGTAAATGTGTTACAATGTTAAAGTTTAAATATTTATATTCCTGTCAGGCTGGCTGTCACTGCTGCATCAGGAAACGGTAAAATGTGTGAACTTAGAACAATGTGTCCACTCTGGTTTGCGAAGAGAAGTCGTTCATTGTTAGTCTGAAGCTGCATAGCAGCTGATCCAATCATATCTGTTTCACACCATGATATCCAGTTGGCCGTCTGACAGGAGATGCTGCAGTGGCCCGGCGATTCAGAGCGCCTGACGAGGAACTGCAGTGACATGCAACGTGGATGTAACTTGCAGTCTAAGCTGTGATCACAGGTTTCCAGGCAGGGGCCAGAGGGGGCTGCCATTCACATAGGAAATTGCAAGAAAATTTTTCAGGGTAAAAGCAAACATTTCAGCTGTCATCTCGAAACACGCTGTAATCAATATGTCAGATCTGATGCTTTCCCGTTCTCGTCGTGGGCTCAAATCCGCAGTTGTATCTGAGTGATCAAACAAAGAGCTATCACAGCACAAGAAATATACTTTAAAGAAGACTCTGTAGGGCAGCAAAGAAGCTGTGCTGCCTGTCCTTTGAGCTGCTGAAGATTTAAAATGAATGTCAGTCTTAAAGGGAACATTGCGTCTCATTTTTGCTGTGTATTTCAACATGTCAGTCTTTTAAACTGAGTTTTTGACTGAAGCCTGACATGTCGGCATGACTCATATCATCACCCAGTCTGACCGCAGAACAGATACACACTCCAAGATAAGTGAGGAGAAATTACAGTACGAAATGTATCTAATATTTGAAGTGTTGCCATTAGATCATTTGAACACGAGAAAACAACTGTGAAATATTTGCAAAAGCTTGTGAGTGCTGCAACAAATCAATTGATCAATAAGTCAGTCGAATTAATCTGCAACAATTTTGATAATCAATGAGTTGTATTTGCTGGTTCCAGCTTCTCAAATGTGAATATTTGATGCTTTTCTTTGTCTTCCATGGCAGTAAAATAGAGACGGAAATGTTTCACTACTTTCTGTCTTTTTAAAAGGGTTAGATTATAAAGAAAATATCAACAGATTAATGTATTATCAGCTCTGATGCTCCAAACACAAATACACATTCCACACAAATACAGTTTCCTGCTGTTTCACTGACCAACTTAAAGCACCAAGAAACATAGCAATGCACCAGAGGCAGCAAAGAAGAAGAAGACTGCTTTTATCATATCCAAATATCAACTTTGTTTCATGCAGGAAGAAAAGGCATTCAGTACTTTTCTACGGTCTCAGTGATACACAGAATGTGTTTTGGTGAGGAACACTCAATGTAAACATGAGTGTGTGTTTACCAGAAACTCCACAGGGTATATTTATGTAAAAGGCTTAAGAAACCGATTCCAGAAACAGGGTTGCTGATGAATCCAATCTGAAATAACTTTAGACCAACAAACCAAAGAATATTTAAGAAAAAAAAAAAAAAAAAAAGCACAAGATAACTGAGTGGGGTTGAGACACACCGTCCTGTACGGCTACGAAATTTGGTCAATGAATTCTGCGCCATGTCTCCAATATAGCAGAGCTCATATTATGCTTGGTGTTAACTGTTGCAGCTCCTTAATCCAGACTTCTGCTGCAGTGGCCTGACGTTACTTGTGGATCGATGATGTGGATTACTCACAGTTCAAACTTCATATAAAAAGGCATAAAAATGTAATTTAAAAGAAGACAATCTACACAGGTTCTGCCTTTGGAAACAAGGACCAATCAACTACAGCTAAAATACAAACACAGCTCTGAGGGGTAAGCAGTCTTAACTAGGAACAATATTACCTAACATTACACCACAAACACTCTGTACTCTCTGCCAAATGTGGTTTGCAGTTTTCCGCTTCCCTCTGACCCCGAACAGACCCTGTGTCAATACACACTTTGATATGATCGCACAAGAATGAATGAAATAACGGAGTATAAACAGAGAGCTGCAAAAGAGGAACATTCTGTGCTTTGCTGAGAGCAGGCAAAAACCACTTCCCTTCAGTGAATGAGAGAGCTGTCCAAGAAACCGCACACTTTCATGAAATACCACCCACTCCAGCTCTACGATGCTGCAACCTAACATTACAGCTGCACTCGCCCTTCACAACAAGAATATCCCGGAGCGTCACGCCTTCGCCGCCCGGCATCGCTGCGCTGAGATCCAGCCAAGCCCCCCGGCTACAGTGCAGGTAAAGCCACGTATCATGGCATTAACACAACCACAAATTAAGCCGCACAAAGACAAACTAATTGAACCCGGTATAAGCCGGCGTCATTATTCACTTATTGTTTCCACAGTTCCTGGAAATGTCATTTAGCAACATGCTTGGTAATTGTCTTTTTTAAATTAATCCCCAGCTTCTTTGCAGAGTAAAACCAAATTGCCACTTCTCTATTCTGTCTAGACATCCAAGAGCCTTCAGGCACGTTATTAAGTTAGTCTATTGATTATCAAGAAAAAATGCTTATTCAAATGTCACAAACAGAAAAGGAGACGGCAGTAATATAGCGACAGCTTGAGCAGCACATCCGTCTGGCTGTAATGGTTTCAGTTTAAATGTCATTGTGTCTCTCTTCTGCACAACATTAATGGTCATAAAACTCACTTCTTCCAGTTAGAGCCGGGCAGCGCATGAATGGCCATATGAGAAATTCAATTCACTCAAATTGAAATCGAGGTTTAGTACGGGAGCTGTCCAAAAGCGAGTGCTGGGATTACCCGGCCAGGTGGTGAGTCAAACTGTCAGAGAATAAAAGTAATTCAACCGCTGGCTCCGAGCCCACTCACAGTTTGCCTATCCTGCTCCATGGATCCCTAGTACTCCCCGGTTGAAGATAAATGTCAGCGCGGCACAGAGATTATCTGTGTATGAATTTGAATGTGTGAGAGACAGTGTGCGTTTGTATCTGTCTGTGGCTGTGTGCATGTGGATGTTTGTACATATTTGTCCATTTGATTATGTGTGTGCATGTTTGTATTTGAGTCAGTGAATGCGTGCCCAGATGGGTGGGTGTGTGTGTGTGTCTGGGTGTGTGTGGGCTCGTCCATGTTTGTGAGTGTGTGTGTGTGTGTGTGTGTGTGTGCCAGAGCGGGAAACTGATTCCCCTGATGGGCATGACAGATGGGCAGGGAGTGGCTCAGCTTGTTCTCTCTGCCACCTGAGAAGCACAAGGGCAGGATGTGTGTGGCAGTGCAGCGCCCATGATCTCCTCTCATCCCTGACAGAAGTCACCTTGTTTTGATTCCAGTACTTGCTTCTTACAAAATCTAGGCTAATAGCTAATGTCCAGTTGTTCTGCACATTACAACAGAAGAATCGGTCTCCTATAGCTGGAGTATGGTTCTGTATTTTTTCCTTTATCTGAGAAAATTGTTGTTGTTGATCCAAGTTATTGCAAAACTTGTGTTTAGGTTACGTATAAATATTAAAAATATCTCCGAATAACAACTGTACATATTTGCTCACACGCAGTGCAGAGGAGCATGTTCCAGCCTAAGAAACTTGCCAAAGGGTCAAAATTAATCTTGGCTCTCTGCAAGCTGGTGTTCGTATTCAGCCAAAGATTGTCAGTTAGAGAATGAAGCATTTCTCCAACAACGCTCTACAACCAGTAGTAGACTCTGTGTAAGAAGAGCAACAGTTATGAGTCTTTTCTGTTAAAAACAATCGCACTAATCACAGCATGAGAATTATTATTAGTAATTTAAGCTCATCATGTTCTGAATAGTGGAACTGCAGGATATGCAGAAGTCAGTAGGCTACAGCTGTTATTTCAATGTGTGGTCAGCTGTTATTTTCATGTGTCAGATACACATTTAATCAACATTTCATACACTGTTCATCTCATTTTTTACAAGTTGTGAACATTAATTTGGCTGCTGCTCAAAACTGCAGTTTTCTACCACAAAATCATGATTACAGAGCTAAATTTAATGTTTCTAACAAAATGTTGAAAACTGAAACACAGCAGGGTTCAACCCTAACAATAACTGCTCTATCCTGCAGCACATGTCAACGCACAGTGCACATATAAAGCATGAAAATGCAATATGAAAAAGATCATCAGCGAACATGGAAACTACCTTGAAGTGAATGTGTGACCGGTCAGTGAGCCACCGCATGTTGGACTGTGGAGAGCAGCGATGAAAAGAGGGAAAAGTGCAAGTTCAACACAGAGCGAGGTATCGCTCCTCAGGAGGAGCGCTGACTGTTGCAACTCGGGGGTCTGTGAACTATGTGACGCCACGCTGGCCCGCTGCCAGCAGGCGTAAAGAAAAACGGGTCCAGAAAACCCTGTTGCAATACCGAGCCAACTCCAGTGTGTCCATTTACTGTTTTAAATGTAAAGTGATTTCTCATCCTGGTCGCCCAAATAAAGTGCAGTGATGTTGAGATGCTTATCCCCACTGCACAAAGGTGAAGGAGGTTCAGTCACATCACACAGAGCTAAAACATCATTCTGTTATCTTACAGAATATCATATCATACATCATATGTCACCCTCATGCTGCTCAGGTGGCAGAGAGAGAAAGCAGTTGTCATATATCTCATCTAGGCTGAAAGGAAAGTTGAGCTGCAGCCTCTTGGTATGTGGATGCTGCACTGATCAGTTTGTGATCATTTTCCAATTTACAGGACAGTCTTGCTGACAAACATGTCAGTGGTCTGTTCATATGCCCTGCACACCTCATATGTACTATAAATACAGGCTTTTCCCCCCATGACACCAAATCTGATATCTGCGCCTGTGTAAATTATACACTGTGTTCCAGCATGGAAAAATGAAACCAACCCCACCACTGCCCCACCAGTCTTCTGACTTTGTGACACCATTGAGGTATCAGTGTAACTGTACACTCACAGATCCCACTGATGTAGGTTCACAGTTAATTAGGTGCATGCAGGAACAGGAATAATTAGTGATTCAACAGCAGATACGTCAGTCTCAGCACAAAGCTATGTGAATATTCCTTACCTTGGTGGTCAGTTGTCTTCACTTCAGTGTTGTTTCTTTGCTTTTGATCCCAGCTTTCATCCCAACATAGGTCTCAGGGAACTCTGTAATCAGAACAGACGATCTGTGATTCCTTCATATCTTTGCCAACAAAAGAAAAACATCCGCCAGGAGTAAACACACTACGAGGAGTGAAAAGCCTTACAGAGTGATCCTGCGAAGACAGAGACTTAGCCAAATCCTACAGATAGCCGCAGCTCTAGCGCAAGGGAATCCACATGGCCACTGATGCATGCATGTACTGCTAAGTCAGGGATGACATGGGGAGGAGTCTCAGAGTTCAAGAGAGGAAAATCCCAGAAGGAGGTGCAAGGTTTTCTTGTCTATGCAAACCGTTGTTAGATTTTCATGTGACCAGCTTACCACTAAAAGGCTTAGTAGTCTAATCCTTTAGCCAAATGAAGTGTCTAACTTAAGGTTTAGGCTGGCCAAAGGAATCAAAGGGAGTTTATAGTATGAACTTTGCTAGACTCTCAAAATGCCAGGAGCATCTGTTCAGGAATGTGTTGCAGGTACTCCCTCTATCATCTCTGTGGCTTCTTTGCTCTCCATGCCACAAGGCCTATTATTTACACCTGTGGTACTGCTAACGTAAAAGAAAGGCTCCGGGCAATATCAACCAGATGGCTCGGATGAGATGAATGTTATCATCACTCATACTTAAACTCTAGATGTCACAAACCTGACTGCAGAAGTGAATAATTAGCAGTCACTCTTCGACAAATATCACCAAGGTGAAGATGAGAAATGCACTAGTGTGTGAATTAGCATAACTGCTGTGAATGTCAAACCGCAGAGTGTGCATGCTTAACATACCTGTTCAGAAACCTTCACTGCTGTTTAGAACATAGTGGCCTTAACCTTGATGTTTATATTCCAATGTACAGCTCATTCAATCATTTTATACTGAACAGGAGCAAATCTGCCTCTTTGCATTGGATCAAATAAAAGTGATGTAGCAGAGGCACGCTGAGTAATGCATCACATCTATGCTGTATACACACATTAACATGAAAACATGTATCAAAGAACATAATCCACAAATAAAAACAGGCAGATTAGGTCTGCAACTAAAACTGCTTTCATTCATTTCGATTTTTGATCAGTTGATCAATACTGTAGAGGTAAGAAGATTGATTAGATTAGGTTAGATTAGAGTCAGAGATTCAGCTTCACTTATGCACAACTACAGATCTTGATGGCTGTCAAAAAACAATTTGCGCAAATAACTCCGTGTGCCCCGCCCCTCTCCTGCTGGGTCACCATGTTCCCTGATCACAAACCTGTGTCAAGTCACTCACAACATTCCTGCAATGACGACATGTGCCATGTACAATGTTGCCTGAAGCCAGCATTAACGGTGAGGCTGAACCAGGTAGTCGATTAATCAATCCCTATAAAAGTGCAACTATTCTGATAATCGATTAATTGTAATTTTTCAAGCTAAATGCAAAATAATTAGCAGTTCCACTTCTCAAATTCTGAGAATTTGTTAATTTTCTTTGTCTCATATGATAATAAAATTATTATCTTTGGGGTTTTACATAAAACATAAAACTTTAGGAAATTGTGGTTGTGAGAAATTTTTCACAATTTTCTTACATTTTATAGATCAATCACTTAGTGGCACCTCAAACCTCAAGCCTACAGAAGGGCGACTAACACTACTGTTAGCAGCTAATGCTACTCACAACTGGCCGCCAGCTCTTCCTGGTTAACAAAGCCATCTGTCTTACTGAATACACCAAATAAAGAAACTGACTTAGGAACCACGCCCAGTCAGCAGCATTTCTGTGAAAAAAATTCATCTTTGCTATGGACTAGCTAAAAGGCTAGAGATAACTATTGCTACTGTGGTATTTTTAATTCAATATTTGAAATGTATTTATATTTTCAATCACTTTCATTATTATAAAAGTAAAAATGAACCATAGAAAACTGATAATATCATATTATTACAAATGTATCTGTATAGTGTTTGTATCTGATCTCGGAGAAACACACACCTCTACATGTAGCTGTTAAAATGTCAGGGCCAATGACAAATGCTTGTGACAACAGAGGCAGGCCTGAAGTACAGTATGTTCAAAATGTATCCAATATATTTCCTGTCCTTCAACCAGACCATTCATTGACTTTTACTTTCATCCCTGATTGAAAAACACACACACACACACACACACACAGACAGACTATCATTACATAATAATCATCTCTGTCTCTGTCATACGAGATAATGTTTTCCAGCTTGTATCATTATCTGCTGACATTCAGCCAAGAAGCACCACAGCATTCTCACCTTTCCACCGTGGCAGGCGGCAAACATAAGGCCATCCCTATCTTACACTGAGATAATGAAACAATCCTTGGACGCACACAAACGTGACTGCTTGTTGGGTTAATCAAAGGAAACGTGAAACAGAACTGGTGGCCTTTTGCTATCAAACTTTTCACAAATCAAAGTCAGGAGATAGAAGCTGCAGAGTTCATGCATTTTCAGTATGTTAAACTAAACTTCTGTATTTGCCATTAAACAGATTTCTTTCTGCATAAGTCTTTGATACTATTAAGCATTTTTCAGAAAGTACACAAAGCAAAGCATTGACTGCTAAATGCACTTCCAAGTAAGCAAGGTTTTTAAGGTACAGTGGATGAGCTAATGGTATGCTTCTATTGAGTCCAAACAGTTTCACATCTGCTTTAGAGAAACACACTTTTGATAGATTTTTGAGACTTTAAATAGCTGTAAGGAACTGCCTGTTAGCTGCCAGGAAAAAGACTAATACAAACAGTATTAGAACATATTGTAAGATACAGGCTTCTTCAACAGTGAAAACACTCATACTGACATAAGAGGCAGATGTTTCCAACTCATATCCTTTTCTATTTCCCTCAGGTACAGCTTACTCTAGAGCAAAAATATATTTAAATATTGCAAATATTCGTACATCTCGTTTTAGCTACAGTAACCATTTAACCATAATTTTCTTTTATTCAGCTCAACAGCTTATTTATTTATTCATTTATTTTATTTATCTATTATACACTAGCAGTATTTTCTACAGTAACAATTTCAATATATATGCAACCTCACATTTGCAAGCCCATTAAGTGCCTTCAATTTTTAACAGAAAGCACTCAAGAGGTCAAACTACTTCTTCTGGAGTAGTGGGATCTGTAGGATTGGTCAAAGGATGGTTGTATATTGGAGAATGATTAGCTAGGGACCTCCTGAAGCTGCTGCTTTCCACGACTCAGGTCTGAGGTGAAGTACTCAGCACAACCAGCTTGTTTTCATCAGCAGCTATGGCGATTTAATGTGGCCATGCATCTGATTCTCTGGCTAATCCATATGGTAAGCCAGCTCTCAGCCGCTCGAGGACAGATAAATATGCATTGGTTGGACGAGACAGGTAAGAGCGCGTCCGAGACGAGGTTTAACCTGACACCACTCAAATCCATTTACAGTCGGTGCTCCATATTTCTTTAACCAGAATGTCAGAGTAGCAAGTTAGCATCTGCAAATAAGAAACATGCAATAATGATTCAACCATGTTCATACAGCAGCATCAAAATATCCCCTTTATTCAACACTAGCGCTGGGAATCAATCAGAACCTCAATACTGTGAAGGTACAGACCAAAACCATAGCTCATGTATCGAAACCTATCGGGAACATCCTGCAACATACCTTTAATAGACAGAACAACAGATACAAGGAAGAGCAGCAACAATATTACTGTCTGCACTCTAATAACCAGGAAGACACTGAATTATTTTGTCTAAAAGTTCTGGTCTTGTGACATACTTTAGGGCACAACAATACACAACCACAGGTGTTCCTCCATCACATGACCACATCCTGAATGTAAAAAAGTGGTCAAGAGTAAATGTTTAAGTATTTCCTAAGCATGCGTTTTATTTTTATGAGAGAAAGGTTGAAGACAAACTGAATGATGATTCTCTGCACTAAAACTGATGACATATTGTTCACCTTGTTATGTGACTGTATTTCTTATTCAAGATAAATAAAAGAAGAAAAAAAAAGGCAGTCACGCTGATACGGTATTTATATAAGACTGCCCGTGTGCTCTGCAATCACCATCTTAATAGTGAGAGGCATCATATTTTCTGTGTTGATTGTTTGTAAAAAGCATCTTTTAATGCTGTCTGCTCAATCCATCAAACCAAGAATAAGAAACTTCACCTTCTATGTTTTCATGCCAAAGCTGCATCACACTTAGTGAATTATTGCCCCCCCCTTTTGTTTTCCTGTGACTTTGACAGAATATGTCTGACAGATTGCTATGCTAGTCCCACAGATGAAGAGTTTTGCAGGGAGACAATGTTGCCTAATCCTCACAACAACAAAAAAAAATCTCTCTTGTAAAATGACAGCATCTCTTAATAGTAGACTGCATCCACTGTTAATCTTTTTAGACAAATCTGACATTTGGGACGGAGCTGTTTGTCAGAAGTTTATGTTGTAAACATCAAGCGTTTCCATTTTAAAATAAAACAGGAGGATGTATAGAGGAGAAAATAATGCCTTTCATTGAGTTTCTGTTATGAAATGTCTCCCTTTAGTCTAATCATACTTATATTATGTTTTTCCATATCTTATAAGTTGTAAACACCAGGACTCAACATGTTTCTTTTAGAATTGCAATGATTAACTGATCAACTGATCAACTGATAGACAAAAAAATCAATTTGCAACTATTTTGATCATTTTTTGAGCAAGAATGAAAAAAAAATGTGAGAAATGTCAGCTTTTCTCTGTTTTGTATAATTGTAAAGTGAATATTTTTGGACTCTGGACTGTTGGCCGTAAAAAACAAGATATTTGAGGGGAATTGTAACAGACATTTTAAACTATATACAGACATTTTCTAGACAAAACGATTCATCGATTGAGAAAATAATCAGCTCTAGTCTCTTTACAGCAAAAGTATGAATAAAGCAGATTGTTTCACTTTTCTTCCTTAATGCTGAATGAACTGCGAGGGGACTCTGGCTGCAGTCTGCAGTCTGTTTCTGAGAGCCGCTGTCATGCTTAAAACTGCGGACTTTCAAACACAAGTTGGCAAAGTGCTTTCGATGCCAGAGAAAGACCTCAAAACAGGAAGCGTTGCAGGCTCGTTTATACTTTGCCAAACCACCCACTGACTCACATCCATGAGTTTGCATATTATGCAAATCAGCTGGAGTTACTTAAGTATAAATCAGAGTACGTTTTCATCTCTGTGTGTGTTTACTATGACATGTTAATGTCACTCATATCAGCTGTGCCACCTATAAAACCACACATTTCCATTTCAGGCGTTCAACTGGTGCTCCTGTCCAGACTGCCTTTCAGAGAGTAAACTTAATTTCCTTTATTTTGACTTTGTTACAGATGAGTGCAGCATGTATTCCATTAAAGCTCATTCCAGCTCTAATCCAATTCATTGTTCCTCCACGGCCCTGTGTGTAGAATAAGTCATTTCCACACAGGGTTAATCCAGTGTGCTTTTACTTTTATACCAACCGGCTGGTTTGCATAGTTTAAAAGCTTAGCTGTTACATGGACTTCGACACATGCTCACACTCATTCACACACACACACATTCACTTACACACACACTCACTCACACACACACACACAGTGCTGTAACCGAGCCAATGTGGAGATTGATCAGCTGGGCTGTGTCCAAATTAAAGCCTGTCCTCTGCAGACATGCCAAGCACAATAACTCTCTCCTCTCTCTGCACTTTTCCTTGGCCAGGAAAAGTGGGAAGTAAAAAAAAAAAAAAATCATGCATAAGGGGAGGAGAAGGCAAGAAAAAGAAGTAGAAAAAGAGGTGTGATTGGATAATGTCTTGACACCCATCGCAGAAAAAGGAATGCCTGGCTCTCAGATGTCTGACCTATTTTCTGCTCTCGCTCTCTCTCCATCTCTGCTCCTTTCTCTCCGATTTCCTTCCTTCCTCTAATCTATGGTAGAGAAGCACTATGACTCAGATTCAGTGGGGCTGCAGCGAGTTGTGCGTTTCTATGAAAAGCAGCGCCACTGGACTCAAACCTACACACTACAACAACACACACCCACATATGCCAACCTGATCTGCAGCATAGCACTGCAATAACTGGAAGGAGAAAACACACCATGCTATGCCTGAGCTGGAAACTGCTTTATATTCTGTGTGTGGGCTTTTATGGGAATGTGTGTGCGCAGCCTATGCGAGGCAGGCACATGTACTGTATGTGTTCATCAGTACGCATAATGAGAAGCCTGTATTCCAACAGAGACAATTCAATAATCAATTACTCACTGGCTGGAAACACACTGGTGCTCATCTCTAATAATAAAATCAGATGGTACAACTGTTTGATGTGAAGACAAAAATATTTAATCATTACATTTCTGAAGAATCTAATCTAATCAATTAAAGGAAAAATGATGGATATACAAACAAGTAATTACATACAATGATCTGGTGACATTTGATAGCATTGGGGCATATTAGCAATTTCACATCACAATATAATAATAATATTATTATTAATCTATGGCTTTCTAAATTTGAGCATATGTGGTGTACAGTGTGGTTCTAGCAGAACCGCGTTTTAACTATATCTTCACTTTAAGTTACCTTTTATGTAATTGCAAGTTAATTATAAAGGGGCAGCTCACCCAAATTACAAAGAAACATCTACTTCTATAAAGGCTGTTTTTTAAGTTTTCAATGTCATTTTTCAACACTATGTTCCATCACCACCATTGTTTTAGTGATTAAGCAGAAGTCTCAGAGATGGATATCTTAAAATATATAATTTCATTTAAATATCAATACTAAAAACTAGTAGCAATGTGTGTGTTTTTGCATGACTGGACTCACAAAAATGGCGCAAAATGGCAAAAAAAATGTTGTCAGGTTCTTCTTTTCATCCATTTTCTTCAATTGTGTGTGCACTACGTGAAGCTAATGAAAACTTAAAGGTATAATCATATAGTTTAGTCCTGGATGATTTGGAGATGTCTGGTTACCGTGGTTCAATACTACAGGTACCTAGAATTCTGAGACTCCTTCACAATAAAAGCCATCTAGTGTTTCATCAGTTTAACTCTTTGAATGTGTACGAAATGCAGGGAATGATTGGCTTGCATTAGCAGGATGATATCAATGAGATTAAATTATGCACAGTGATGCTGGATGACACACTGCATCATTTCCTGTGAGGCTCTTGTAGGCAGTTTGAACGTCACGGGGGAACGGAAGACTCTGCCACTAACGATGACAACTATTGTTTGCGAGGTAATTAGTGAATGTAACTGTGTTGAATGGCTTTGGCTGAAAAAATGCAGACCATAGATTGTATCAGGTTTGATTTCGGGAAATTAAGGATTATGACTTTAATGACAAACACTGGCAAATTAATGAAAACTGCATGGCTATACAGCACATTAGAAAATAAGATTTCTTGGTAATTTGGACAAACTGACCCTTTGATAACATAATGAAATGAAAATGAAAGGAAACCAGCAGCAGCTGCCTGGAAGGAGGGGAATAAAATCAGAAACATATGATACGCTTCAGGAAGTGATTAACAGGAATGTTGAGAATACATAATTTGGGCTAAACCATGCAAAACAGCCGGTATGGTCCTTTATATGAATGTACAGTATCTGCTGCAGAGTTTGCTTTAGTGACAATCTGTGGAAAAACAAGGGGAAGGATTACTGCAGGCAAAGGGTAGAGGAGACCAGGGGTCGCTTTCGGTCAACTAACACCCCCACCTCCCCGTGTCAGATAAGGGTCTGCCGACACACTCGTGCCTAGCACATTAAAACACACACATACACACACACACAATTAAAGGAATAACAAGGGGAAGCAATGGACTGTAAACAATGTACTTTCACATGATAACCACACAAACAGGCACACACAGAGAATACATTAAGTCACGCTCCAACTCATGATCTGTATACCATCTCTCCCTTTATGTTAATTCCCAGCTCTAATGCTATCTGTTAGCTCTTTCTCTCTCTCTCTCTCACACTCACACACACACACACACACACACACACACACACACACACACACAACAGCAGCTCACAACACAAAGATTTAAAGGGAGGTCAAAGAAAAAGAAATTGCTTGCATCAATGTTTTTTACTATCAAGAATAAACCATCAATTTTTTACAAAAAGCTTCAAACTACAGCTGCAGCAAATGATTATTTTCATTATTGATTAATCTGCTTTTTATTAACATATTGATCGTTTGGTATAAATGTTCAACCAACAGTCCCAAACTAGTAAATATTCACATTTCAGAAGCTGTAACCTGTGATTTTGTAAAAACTATTCATGAAAAGAAAAACTATTAACTGATTCATATTTCATCTCTGCTTCAGCTGCTCTTAAAATCTGAGCAGAGTCAGAGAGACAGCGCCCTCTGTCAGCTCAACCTGAGCCTCGATGTCAACATCCTCACATCTGTGGCTGAGAACTGATAAAAGCCTTTAACACAGACTGTGTAAAGGCATAAAATCTTGAGTGGACACAGTGTGACTGTAGAAGGAAGTCTGAACTCTCACTGTCCGCTCCACAGTGACATGAAGAGTCAGGAGTTGCATTTTCTTAAATGAGGTAAAAAAATACAATACATTGTAAATATGTGAAGACCCCAGATCTGAAAAGAAAAATAAACATTTTGAGATATGAGCTGCAGAAAAGTTGCATTTTTTTAGTTGCCCGCTAAGTGAAAATTGGCAAATAATGAAAGAAAAACAACTGTTTGAATGCTTTTGTAGCCTAGACAGAAGAGATAGAGAGAGAGAGAGAGAGAGAGAGAGAGAGAGAGAGAGAGAGAGAGAGAGCATTCCTCCACCGCTCCAGGGTGATGAGGAGGGTAGCCCAGCCCCTCTGCTGCTCCCTCTCTCTCTCTCTCTCTCTCTCTCTCTCTCTGTTGCTCATCGGTCCAGCGTTGCCTCCTGCAACAGCTCCCACTTTAC